>NC_079507.1:91071-352746 GCF_030052815.1 Hevea brasiliensis
TTCTTTGTTTGGCTCATTCATTAAATCCAAGGTAAATTTCTAAGTTACATACTCATCTTCTTGTTATAATTTTTTTCCCTAAATTTATTTTCTTATTTTTGAAGATTTTATAGTGAAAAATGGCTTCAAGAAGGAGAAGGTAGAGTGCTTCTTTATATGGACGGAAAAGTATCAACTGAAAGAATTAAATGCTTTAGGAGGATTTTTTCTGATGAAGATGAGCAAATTAGAGTAAATGATGAATTTGTAAATTTTTCTTTAAGAAGTGGGCCTTTTGCAGATCCTGATTCTATTGGAAGTATGTATGCTACAGATCCCAGGAAGTGGTGGGCATGTTTTGGTTCCAATGCACCTTTACTTCAAAGGTTAGCTTTTAAAGTGCTTTGACAACCTACTTCCTCCTCTTGTTATAAAATAAATTGGAGTATTTATTCCTTTATTCATTCATGTAGAATGAATAAATTAACTCCAAAATGTGCAGAGGACTTAGTTTTTATCCATAATAATCTTCGTCTTCTGTCGAGAAACTCTTCCCAATATTATGATGAGAAGACAAGATTGTGAGATGTTGGTGGTGATCAATTTGGGAGTATGGAAGATGTGGGAGTTCTTGAATTTGCCAGCCTTTCATTGGATGAACCAGAGTTGAGAGTCTGTTTTTTTTTTATGAAAATACAACTACAAGCATGGAGAAGGAGAAAGACAGTGAAGTAGAGGAATATCATAAATTTCATTATCTTTTCTTTTTTAAACTTTTGAATATGTTTAAGTTAATGTTTATTTCTTATAAGTATGAAAATTCTAAATATGTATCTTTATGGTTGAATTTGAATGTTGATTTGGACTTTATTTATTATTGAACATATTTGATGATATATATATAATAAATATACCCCTAAATTTTTTATATTTATGAGTTTCCCCACATTTCCATTTCTTGTATTTTTTAAAATGCCGTTTTCGCGTTTCCCCATGTCCGCATTTCCGTTTCCGTGCTACATAGATATTCAAACCTATCTTCTTTAAAATTGAATTAAATAGTCCTCAATGTTTTAATTTCATAACACTTTAGTCTTTCACTTAAAATATCATATACTTTATGTAACACCCTCACTGTAGCAATTCCGTGCATTTTACTGTTCCGGTGACCGGTGTTGATCCGGACAGCTAGAACGTCTGGAAAAAAATATTTAGACTAAAGTGAGAAGTCATAAATAACTCAAATAATAATAAGAAAAATTTAGAAAAAATTTTACAAATAAAATACAATCAAGTTAAATGAACTGGTGCCCTAGCGATGGGTAACCCAGTGGGAAGTTGCGGTCCTCGCAGCTAGAAGCCCTAAACCCGGGAGAAAATTCGTGAAATAATTTTTGAGACTCCAGAGAAGAGTCATTGAGGTTTCTATGGCATTAGAATGCCAAGAAAATATTTAGAAAAATTTTTCAATCGATACAGATGATTTTGGCTCAATAAGCCAAATGGAGGGCATTTTGGTCATTTCGTCTTTGGAGATGATTTTTGACCGACTTGTCCGGTTAAGTAAATAATTATTATGACATAAAATGTGAATAAATATTGCTAAAAATTTAATTGAAAATGAGTAGAAAAGAAAAGGAAAGAAAAATGAAAGAAATTGGGAATTATGACATCACATGATGTCACTAAAGCACTCCCACCCAATCACATTTTGACACCTCATTATACACCCAATCAAAGGAGTTAAATGGGCTGAAAAATCAAAAGGAATTCTGCTCACTTCTTCCTCATTCTAGCCGTAACACACCCTCTCCCTCCCTTCCACCATTAACAAATTTCACCCAAGCTTCATCTCACCTACCAAATCACCTCAAAAGCCCATCTTCCCTTCACAAAAACTTGTTATTACCACTAGAGCAAGCTTAGGGCAGCAATTAGAAGAAGAAAAAGTGAGGTTTACCAAGCTTAGAAGTGAAGCTCCAAAGAGGTTAGTGCACTAACCATACCCTTTATCTTTCCTAAGCATGAAAAGCATGCTTGATTAAGTTAAAATGGCATGAAAAGAAAAGAAAACTTGGAATATGTTGAAGTTTCAATTTGTGACAGCCCTAGGAAGTAAATGAATTTGATGATTTTGTTTTAGTTAGTAAAGATGATTAATGAAGTTTAAGGCATTAGAAATTAAATTGCATGGATGTATGATTGAGATTGAAATTATAAGTTAGGGTATTGACCTAATTTAGTTTCTGTATTATTGCTTGGAATTTGATGATGTTGAGATGATTTAATGACCATTAGAAGTGCCAAATATGTCAAATGAATTTGGGAGTATTGATTCTTATGCAGGAAATTCGGACCTTTGAGTCCAATGTATTGTTTGAGCCATAAATGGAGTTGTATAGGTTCAATTGGTGCAAGGCCAATTGGACATGAAACTAGACACATAATGGCACAATTTTGGTGAAGAAATCCTGCCCAGAAAACCAAACCAAGTTAACTTAAAAATTGTCCTAATCCGGGTGACTTGCATTCTGCCTTGGCAAAATGACCAAATGAACAGTGTTTATTCATTTGGTCATAACTTAGTGTAGAAAGGTCCAATTGACCTGAAATGTTACCAGCAGATAGCTGAGACATAGCCCAACAACTTTTATGAAGAACACAAATCCAAATTCTGACCATAACCTAGTCAAATTTCCAACCAAACTTAGGTCACCAAATCTGGCAGAACCAAATTGCCCAGAAATTCTGGGTACAAGTCAATCCGGCCAATTATGGTAAAATGACCATAACTTGAGCTACAAAACTCCAAATGGAGTGATTCAAAAAAAGAAATAAAACTAGACACAATAAGGAACAACTTTCATGAAGATAATTTTATCAAATTCTTACCGTATAAATGACTAATGGAACAGTAAACTTAGAGTATGAAATTTGAAAATTTTGAATAACATAAGATAAGCTTTGAAATGGAATTGGAAATCAATACCAACAAAAATAAAATGCAAAATGTGGTATCTTGGAGAATTTAGATTCAATAAATTTATTATGTATTAAAAAGTCAATAATTTGAGTAAATAGTAATGTGAATAGTAGTACAAAGACACAAAGTGTAAGAACTAAATTGGTAGTGGAAATTAAGGTATGAAATTTGGAATCCATGAAATGTTCATGGATTACTTGGAATAGAAATAGTAATTTACATAAATGACTTAATGAACATTTAAGTTATGTAAATATATAATTAAGATTTGTATTCCCATTACTAGTAGGTCTAATAAAACATGAGTGATACCACTTGAATATGAAATGAAATTAACCTAGATGGATTGTTGAGACTTACACTCATGACACCAATGGAGTTCATAATATATTAGCAATATAACTTGAAGTATGGAATGTACTTTACATGAATAGATTGTTGAATGAATAAATGTGATAAAAGTGCCATTTGGGATTTAAGTTCCCATCAAGAGAGAAAGGAAAAATGTTTTGAATACAATGGTACATGTGAACCATTGTTTAAAATTGTGATCAATATGAATAACATAATGAATGAATAAATGAACCATATTAATGTATGAATGAGACACTAGTTCTCATTATTGTAGAAAGGAAAAGTACTTTGAGTACAATGGTATAAAGGAATAATTAATGTGAATTATGATCATATATATGATCAAATTAATGTATAAATTATAATTGAAATTTATCATGAAATAATGAAGTCATAAAACATAATATATTAATATTTAATGATATTATGTGCCCTTGTATTACCTAGACATGTGTGTCAGATTGGATAGTTTGGCATGCCAATAGGGTATTATTTTAGCAGTACTACGAAAGGCTTTATGCCTGTATTCATGGCTTTATGCCCGTATTCATGGCTTTACGCCCGCATTCATAGCTTTATGCCAACATTCATGGCTTTTATGCCCGATTATGTGTTATCATGGCTTTTTAGCTATACTGACTGCATACGTGGTTGACGTTTTGCATCCTATGGTATGACGGCCTGATGCACCGCGGTGTCCAGTGCCAACGACCCGTTATCCAGTTTAGTCAGCCTGTCGTAGGTTACTTGGGCAGTCTAATTTATTAAAATAAGTTATGAATATTAGCAATTAAAAATGCTAGAAAGTAAATAAATGAGAAGAAGTTCTGAAATAAATTAGATTAGCTTTAAAAATTGTTCCTTAGAATGATTTGAAGTAAATTAAACTAGTTCTTAAAATTTTAAATATTACGAAATGATTGTAAACAACTTAAAAAGTATCAAGGAAGTGATAAGAATAGTAAAAGAATTATAACTTAAATAACATTACAAATGTGACTTTCATAAGAATATAAGTATAAATATAAATTTTAGATTTATTTGTACATTATATAAATGATTATTGCAAACTTATGAAAGAAGTGATTCTAGAGAGCAATATAAATGACGAAAGATATATTGTATGGAAAATTTCATATGAACCCAGTAAAATTCTTGAGTATAGAAAATATTCTCCAATTACTTTTACTTGTTATATTATTTCCTTGTTATATTATTGCACCACTAACAGCAATGCTTAGCGCGATAGATTTGTTTCCTCGCGCAGGTATTGAAGTTAAAGCCCAACGAATACCAAACAAAGATTTTGGAGTTCTGATCTGCAGAGTGTTCAAGGTTGTCACCTTCTCAGTAATGCATGTAGATAGGGCCCATATAGATCATATTATGTATTTTGTACATTATTCATAGTTATTATTTGTAATGTAAATTATGAATTGTATGTTGAAATATGGATTATGAAACTATAATTAATTTGTAGATCATGTAAATTATGAAATTATATAATTATTTTGGAAATTATGTAAATTAATGAAATTTGAAAATTTTGCTTATGTAATTTGAGAATGTTTACATATGAATTGAGTATGAATAGATTTGTACAAATGAGTATGTGAATTACAAGAATTGAATGTGAGATGAATATGATGAGCATGAATGATATTTTTATTGTAAAATATTATTGAAAATTTCAAGCAGGTGAATAGTGAAATACGTCAACTGATAATAAAATAGGGAAAACTCCACTGGTTTCTCCGCAGAAAAATAATTAATATTAAAATATAACGAGATCAAATTATTAAAGGAATAAAGTAAGATAAGATAGGGTACTCCGGCACCGAATGTAGCATACTTCGCTCGGCTACACTGTAGTCGGGTGAGGGGTGTTACACTTTAATCCCTAAGATTTTATTTTGAATCACATTTTAATCCTTGAGTTTTCAAATAAAATTACATTTTCTTCCCTACAAAAATTGAATATGAGGAACTAAGAAGTTATTTAACTAAGGGACTAAAATGTAATGGAAGGAATAAAATGGACAACTTCTTCACTTCCCCAAAAAAAAAAAAAAGAATGCGAATGTACATTTTACATAATGCCAAGGGGGTTTATGCCAATTTTCCCTTTATTTTTTAGTTCCTTTTTTTTTTATTGACTAAGTGAGATATAGAACTAATAGAATAAAGGGGAATGAGAAACAAATTCTCAATTTTATGAATACTCAATTCAATTGTCATATATAAAAAAATTCTACTCAAAATAAATAGAAGACAAGTATATATAGAGTCTATTTAACATTGTTGTTAGAGCTACCATTGAAAAAAACATTTTCTTAAATATTTAGCTAGAGAGCATTAAAATTCATTTAAAATTATTTAACATGTTCGTCATGAGAGCATCAAAATAATAAAATAGTTTTTTCCGAATAATTTTTTTCAAACAACTTTTTTTAACAATATTTAAAATGGTGATTTTCTAAAAAGGTTTTTTTTTACCGTTAAAACTCAATGCACTTGCACAGAGAGAGAGAGAAAGAGAGAGAGAAGTAGAGTATGAAGGTTATTTTGCCTTTCCTTCAGCTAAACAAATTACGAGAGGACGAGGTTCAGGCCCCTAGCATGAGCAAAACCATAACTAGGCAGTTTAAAGTGCACATGACTACCAAGATTGAATGCACATACTAGCTAGAATCCTGTACATCCTGATTAGGATAAACCCTACACAAGGGTTCTTACATATAGTCTTTATTTATTTTGTACATTATAATGCTAATAATTATTTTGTTTTTGGGAAAATTACAAAAGTTCTCCTTGACTTTTACCAATATTCAAACTTATGTCCTTGCATTTTCAAAATAGAATTAAAAAGTCCTCATTTAAATTTCTTAAAAATTTCTCATTCACTTAAAATATTATAAAATTTATCCCTAAGATTTTATTTTGAATTAAATTTTAGTCCTTGAGTTTTCAAATAAAATTACTTTTTCATCCCTGAAAAATAGAATAGCAAGGGATTAAGAAGTTATTTTACTTAAAAAGTGATGGACTAAAATGACTAAAGTGGACTACTTGATTCACTTTCCATAAACAAAAATGTGAATGCAAATTTTACATAATGTGAAGGGGGTTTATAATGATAAAAAAGGGGGTTTATACTTTATAGTAATTTCCCTTTATTTTTTTGTTTCCTCTTTTTTGTTAATACTTAAATCAATTGTCAATCATAGAAAAATTCTCCTCAAAATACCTATAAGACAAGTATATATAAAGTATTTATAATCCTATAAGTATTAGTATTGGGAACCCTTTACTCCCTATACTTCTCCCTAGGTAGTCCATTCTCTCAGTTTTTCCTATTGTGCCACTTTTACCTTCATCAACATCAATTCATTCCTTACCATCTCTATTATTGTATTTTTCACACATTCATCTTGACATCCTCATTTCTGCCATACCATCATACATCATAACTAGTAGAATTATAGTCCTCTGAAATTCCCTCTTCAATTTGGTATTTTGCAATCACATAGATCTGTTTGTCTCACTTCTTCACAGGTTAATAAATGGATTCTTAAATTGAAATCCATAGCCAAAAACCTAAAATGAAAAACCATGACTATTATCTAACCCAAACATCACTTTTAGAACCACTATCATACACAAAATAGCCTTCCTCACATTTGATACTAAGGTCAAGCATCCAAGTTCCTTTAAAACTTACATCATATAGATCTTTTGCCAAAATTTGTGGATTTGGAAAACGTTTCTGAAATAATTCATAACAAAATTTCTATGTCAAGATTGACAATTGTAAGTTTATCACAGAAAATAGATTTCTATTTTTGCCAATATTATTGATTCAGATCTTACTTAATGCGTAGTGAATTTGGCAGAAGGCAAGAAATTAATAAAATTATAGAGCACAATAGTAAATGCATCCAGAGGAATAGATAATCATTAATCACTCACAAAATGTCCATAAACCTGTGTTGCCCCAATAAAGCAGAGTTGTAAGAAAGATGTTTTGAACATGGCCAGACTATTTAGATACTTGCACCAAGATGGTTACTTTAGAATGTTAGTTGTGAACGACTGATTGAGTATTGGGATTAAGCTATGATTGAGTGAATTGGATTTGTGATTGTGTGCTATGTTTATGCCTCTAAATGTGTGTTCCATAAATATGTAACATACCATTCTCAATTTGTGTAACAGTATATATACCCAAAGGCTTGAGGAAATAATCAAGCAATTCTTCCCTACATTCTCTTTCGATTACTCCGCCCACTTCCTTTTCTAGATGGTATTAGAGTTGTAGGTTCTCGTCTCCTAACATTTATTTCTCCCTCATTTCATTATTTTGAGAAATGAAACTAATGTTTTTCAATCAAGGGGTGTTTAAGAGATACTTAGCTGCAACACCATCCTCCGCCAAATGCCTTTTCCACTAGAATCTTGTTGTTAGAAAGCCCCCCACCAACCATAACACACTGTCACAAGGTTCTAGACTGCTATACACATGCATGTGAATGAGATTTCGTCAAGCATCCTTTTCCATTGGAATCAACACTAGTCACATTGCTTTGATTACGCAACTCCTTCCAGCAACAGACCTTTAACTAAATCCCCTGTTATCTTGGATGACTTAGAGAACAAAAGGTTTTGGTATCTTGGATTATTGTAGATTTGTCTCCTCTCATCCAACAAAAGCATATCTTAGTCTATTTTCTCTAAGAATTGAAGTCCTTGGCCCTCCTTCATTTCATTCTCTAGGTATCATGAATCCGCAACCATTTCAAAGTCTTTCTCTAGGTATTTCAGTCTTCCTCACTCCTTTTTTTTTTAACCATTTCTATTGCTATTGCTTTTACACTTCTTGGGCTTGTAAATTCAAGATATTGTTCCTACCTGATTAAAGAAAAAAAAAGGTGAAAAACAAAGCAATTTCTATAAATACAATCATGTGTCATCTTACTCATTAATTAACTCATTCTATCACCTTGATTGAAGTCCAATATGAATAATACTTGCACTATCAATTTCCAAACCAGCAATCATTCTCATTTTCTCAATTTGGTAATATCTTGGATGGTCTAAACCAATCCTCATCCATTGAACCATGAGTCTTTGATTTTAGTGCTTCTGATCACATCCTAAGAACAAAAATCTTTTTTCTACCCCTATTTTTTCTCCCATTCAATCTAATGATATTTTCGCCAATGGATCAAAAGCCATAATTGAAAAGGGTAAGGGAGGCATTTACTCTCCCCTCTGTTTCTTTAACTTTAGTAATATTTGCTTCTAAGTGTCCATATACTTTAATCTCCATTTGCAAATTAAATAAACAGCTTAATTGTTTTGTAACATTTATAACTGATTCTATCATTGTGTAGGATAGAGGTATGGGGAACGTGATTAGCATAGGACATGAATAAAAAGGACTATATTATCTCTCTAGAACAAAATCTTTACTTGCCTTTCATCACTTCTCTTGATCTTCTTCACAATCATTTCGATCATCGTAGTATCTCCAAAATCTAGACACTAGTTCATATTCTTTCCACCTTATCTTCTTTAAATTGCGAGTCATGTTAGCTTTGAAAACAAACTCATTCTTCTTTTCCAAAGCAAGTTAATAACCGGGTTGCATTCATTTTTACATTGTTCATTTGGACATATGAGGTTCGATTTGTGTCAATTCAACACTTCAACTTTGAGATTTCACTCTTTGTTATCTTGATTGATGATTATTCTCGATGCATTTGTTTATTTTTTTATGAAAAATATTCTAAATTATTTTCTATATTCACCCTGCGATTAAAGGTGTAAACGAACCAAGCTGTTCGGAAGTTGCTCAAGCGCATTCAACTTGTTTAGAAAATGAGCCGAGCTCAAGATTGATTTTCAAGCTTATTTAATAAATGAGCCGAGCTCGACCTTTGCAAATCTACAATATAATCAATATATTAAATGTATTTATAGAATATAGTTATTTGTATTTTAAATTTAATTTTTTATGAAAATTAAGTTACTTTTTTTATGAGAGCTAATCAAAAGTATGAAGTTTAAACTTTATAACTCTAAACCTTAAACTCATTAGGGATGTAAACTATTCAAGCTACTTGCGAGTTGCTTGAGAAAAAAATTCTAATGAACCAAGCCTGAGCTCTTCAAAGCTCGACTCAGCTTGGTTCGTTTACACCCCAAGCTGAGATACATAATCAATTTAGTCTTACGTAGTAACAATACACTAGAATATTTTTCTCTTCCTTTTCAATATTTCATGTATTCTCAAGGAATCATTCATCAAATTTATTGTGCTTGTACTCCTCAAAAAAATAGAGTAGCTAAACATAAGGATCGGCAACTTATTGAAACAACCCATACTTTACTCATACACCATCATGTTCCGCTTCATTTTTGGGGAGAGATTCTTACTTCTTGTTACTTAATTAATCATATGTCTTCTTCTGTTTTAAAGAATCAGAGTCCTCATTCTCGTTTGTTTCCATATTGAAATCCATATCATCTTTCTCCCTGTATTTTGTTGTAGTTGCTTTGTTCATAATCTTACTTCTAGAAAGACAAATTTCAACCAAAATCTATTAGATGTACTTTTCTAGGATATTCTCACCTTTAGAAGCTTACAAATTTTTATAAGCCAACCATAAACAAATATTTCTTTTTAATAGAAGCAACTTTCTTCAAAACATCTCTGAACTTCTCATTTAAGAAGTAAACAAAATTTCATCTTTGAAGCTCTCCCAGTTCCTTTTAGTCCTACTCCAAATGCTATCCCACCTCCTCCTCGGGTCTATTAACAAATACCGCATTCAAATCCTCATACTAACAAGAATGATGTTTCTCTTTAATGATACAAGTCCACAAAACGCTCTAGGTGACTCATCTCTTATACTAACATCATCACTTACACTGGTCATGCCTCCAGCAGAAACAACTTCATAAAGGTACTCATACTTCTCGTAATCCTCATCCCATTTGTAATGTCTTTGGTTATCATCATCTGTCCTCACCCTATTATGCTTTTGTTCCAAATTTTTCTCTGCCAAAGATCTAAAAACCATTAGTGAAGCATTATCCCATCCTAGGTGGTGCAAGGCAATGACTACGGAAATTACTACTCTTCATTCTAATAGTACACATGATAACATTTAGTTCCCTTACCTCATTGGAAGTCTACTATTGGTTGTTGGAATTATATGATAATGTCTGTCCTAATAGAAAATTTGATTGCCTGAACAATCGATTTGTTACTAAAGGATACATGCAAAATTTTTTGGCAAGATTATAGTGATACTTTTTCTCCAGTGGCCAAGATTGCCTTTATTCACCTCCTTATCTAAGTGGCTACTATTCATCATTGGCCACTTCATGAACTTGATATAAATAATGATTTCTTAAATGGGGAATTGGTAGAAAAGGATTATATGAAGTAACTACCAAGGTTTGTTGCTTAGGGACAGCCTAGCTTAGAATGTAGACTACATTGATCCTTTTATAGATTAAAAAATCCCCAAGAATGGTTTGGATGGTTCAATACTTTTTTCCAACAATTTGAGATGACTCAAAGTAGAGTTGATCACTGAGCATTTATCGTCATATTAATCATGGTAAGAGTATATATTTTGTGGTTTATGTCAATGATATTGTTATTATAGGCAATGATCATGATGGAATTATTCAATTAATATAGCATTATTCAATTACTTTTATATTAGAGACTTGGGCAAATTGAAATACTTTCTAGAAGTCAAAGTTGCACAATCTAGAATTGGTATTGCAATTTCATAGCTAAAATACGCACTAGACATATTGAAAGAAACCAACGTTCTAGATTACATACCTGTAGATAGTCCAATGGATCCAAACGTAAAACTCATTACTGGACAGGAGGCCTTGATAAATTCTAGAAGATATTAGAGACTTGTTGGAAAACTTAAATACCTCCCAGATATTCTTTTAATTGTTAGTGTGGTGGGTCCATTTTTTCAAACTCCATGCAATAGCCATTAGGATGCAATAATCCACATTCTCAAGTATGTCAAAAGGACATTGTTATCAAAGGTGAGCTTGAGGCCCAAGGTGCAAGTGGTGGTGCCTAAAGAAGAAAGAGGCACAGGACATCACCCAAGCGCAATAAGGCACATCACATTTAAAAGAAAAATAAGGTTTCTTTGGCTTAAAATTTACCGTCAACCACCAAAAAAGAAGAAGAAGAAGAAGAAGAAGAAGAAGAAGATAAGGTTTCCTTGGCTTTAAACCTCCCATCAGCCACCAAAGAAAAAGAAAAAGAAGAAGCTACTGACCTCGATCTCCAACAATCCAAATCTAGGTACGTACATATTTTTCTTCTTTTTTTCTTCTTCTTTTCTACTCATTTTCTACTCTCTCTCTCCTTCTTTTTTTTCTTTTTTTTTTTTTTCCATTCTACCATGCTCTTCCTTCTATTGGTATGCTATTTTCTTTTTTTTTGTTTTCTTGTCTAAATTTCTAATTTTATTTATTCTTTATTGTGAAAGTATGTTAACATTGTATTACTCTAAATTTTTTATTAGCTTTATGGGTTAAATTTGTTATTAGCTTTTACATTTATGATTGAATGAAATTAGGTTTATCTTCTTGGTAATTGCTATTAGATTTGCTATTAATGGAACTTTTTATAAATTATTAGAATTTAGAAATATAATAATTGAGTTTATGGTATTATAAATTATTAGTTTTTGTTATTATTATTGAGATTATGGTATTATAAATTGGATTGTATGTTGCTACTTGATAGAGCTTATGTCATTATAAATTATTAATTTCCTTGTCTCATTTTTTTAATATTTAGCATTATGTTACTTGAAGTGTGATAGAATATTTCTTATTTTTTTAATTTTAATTATTCTTTTTATTTTTGTGCCTTGACTCGCTCGGGTGCGCGCCTGCACCTAACACCTAGGATCCAAGACATCTTAGCGCCTTGGTGCGACTTGAGCGTTTGATAACTATGCAAAGGTATAAAGATTGTTACATGAAGACTAGGGTCACTCATAAGTTATGCCTATAAATGAGCCTTTGTACTGTAAATGGGTAACATACCATTCTTACTTTATGTGTAACATTATATATATATATATATATATATATATATATATATATATATATATATATATATATATATAACCAAAAGGCTTGAGGGAATAATCTACCATCTTCCCCACAATCTTTTTCTAGTTCTTCTCCCTCTTCATTTTCTATAATTACCTTTAAAGACTTGAATAATGCACATTTGGTTTATTTGCATCCCAAGACTTGAATTATTAAGTTGCAAGGCTGGATTCAGTTTTGGATTCTAAGGATAGTCTCAATAAAAAATGCAGAAGAATTCATTTTTATTAGAAACAGGAATATCATAAACTTTCTTTTCAACATATATGTATATGACATATCTATATGAATTTGTGTTTTGCATTTGTATTTGTAGGAACTCAATTAGGTCCATAGACATGGCTACCAAGATTAGGATAATGCAAGCCACTAAATATGCTCCACATAAAAATGTCATTCTTGATTCTAAAATTGAATAATGATCATCCATAAGCGGTAAATTTCAGTGTTGTCTAATAGTGAATATGTAGCAAAAAGCAATGAGGCAAGGAAAGAATGATCACATTGAGCTTCTCAACTTAACTCAACTCAACTCAACTAAGCCTTTATCCCAAAAATTTAGGGTCGGCTATGTGGATTCACTTTCTCCACTCTAAACGATTTTGGGTTAAATCCTTAGAAATGTGTAATGTTTCTAGGTCATGTTATACTACTCTCCTCCAAGTCAATTTAGGTCTACCCCTTTTTTTCTTTCTATCCTCTAACCTAATGTGCTCTACTTATCTAACTGGAGTCTCCATATGTCTACGCTTTACATGACCAAACCACCTCAATCACCCTTCTCTCAACTTATCCACAATTGGTACCACTCCTACCTTTTCTCTAATACTCTCATTACGGACTTTATCTAGTCTAGTATGGCCACTCATCCACCTTAACATTCTCATCTTTGCAACTCTTATCTTGGATGCATACGACTCCTTCAGTGCCTAACACTCACTACCATATAACATATCCGGTCGTATAGTTATACGGTAAAATTTTCCTTTTAACTTATTGGGAATCTTGCGATCACATAAAACTCCCGTGGCACGTCTCCACTTCAACCATTCGGCTTTAATCCTATGACTAACATCCTCCTCACATCCCCCATCTCCTTGAAGGACTGAGCCGAGATATTTAAAGTGATTACTTTGGGACAGTACCACTCCATCCAAACTAACTCCTTCCCTATCACCAGTTTGGCCTTCACTAAACTTGCAATGCATGTATTCTGTCTTTGTTCTACTTAACTTAAAGCCCTTTGACTCTAAAGTACTTCTCCAAAACTCTAGCTTTCTATTAACTCCTTCTCTCATCTCATCTATCAGAACAATATCATCCACAAACATCATGCACCAAGGAATACTCTCTTGTATATGTTTCGTCAATTCATCTAAAACTAATGTAAAAAGGCAAGGGCTTATAGCTGATCCTTGGTGTAATCCAATTGAGATTGGAAAATCTCTTATGTCTCCTCCCACTGTACGCACAATAGTAGTTGCTCCTTCATACATATCTTTCAACACTTGAATGTATTCTTTCATATGGCCGATCACGAGGGTAAGTTACTTCCTAAAAAGTGAAAGTACAAGGCCTAGGAATAAGAATGAGAATATGTGACTCATTCTCATTATGTTTTCAAATTTATCTTCAATGTGATCTATAAATTAATTATGTAAAATTTATAATGGGATTTTTTGTTTTTAAAAAATGGGAAAGTAGCGACTAAAACTTAGCATTTACCATGTGAGTATTATGCCTTTAACCAATGAATCAAATTAGGCTAGACAATCAAATTAATAAAGCATCCTTAATACTAAAAACAAAAAAACTCAACTTAATCAAATTATTGAATCACTTCTTATGCAAAAAGAACTTTATATTCATCAGTCATGTTGTAAAATGTCTCAACCTTTTTATCATCTTAACCAATCAATCTTGTAGCTTTAATCAACTCTTATTGGATTAAGCCTTAAGCACTTGTTAGAGATCTCTGGGGAGAATTTTTCTTGATCGGCCATATGAAAGAATACATTCATAGACTTGACACCACATCCAACCCAAGGCAATGGGTGTATGAATTCTTCCCACTTATATATTTCTCACTCATCTCATCTTTTTTCGATATTCAACACTTATATATTCCCAACATGTATTTATTTTTATTGGCTTTTAAAAAATAGGATTGAAATAAGCATAAAGGGCGGGCTTAATGAAAAAAAAAATCTATGTGAAATTTTAATTATTTTCAAATATTTTAAATTTAGTAATTTATCATAACATATAAATTTATTCAATAATCAAAATTGAAATTCATTTACATGACAGTCGACTTGAATGAAAATATAACCTTTTTTCTTAATTGTGAAGTTCACATAATTATAACTACAACTAATCATTTTTCTCGCGTGATGCAAAAATTATTATTTTTTAATCATTGTAACATAATTTGATATATATATATATATATATATATATATATATATATATATATATATATATATATATATATATATATAATGTGAATAATAAAATTTTTAATTAATTATAATTTTATTTCAAATATTAATAAATAAGTTGATTGATAAATTAGTTTTTATTGTTTTTTAAATTAGTTGACATATACTAATAAAATGATAAATAAAATGAAAACAAAGTACATAAAACACTTTGACGATTTTTGAAGCTATTATTATTAAAATTTTTAGATTTTAAATATAAGAAAAAGTTTTTTAAAAATAAATTTTTAAATTTTATAAGTTTTCTTTTTCCTCATGACTATATATATATATATATATATATATATATATATATATATATATATATATAATTTGAAAAAATAATTCACACTGTTTCTAGCATTTAATATGTAACAACAATAATAACATTAAGAATGACCAAGTTTGCATCTCATACTAGTTTTGGTCAATTATGTGGATATTTTTACTTAGTATGTTAGCTACTTATTAACCATTTGTAAACACTCTAACCAAACAAAAAACTACTTACAATTTTAAATGCTTATAAACTTATATTAGCATATAAATATTAAGTTCTTATAAGCTTATAAGCTAATCCAAACACCCTCTAGAAGCATATGACCAAACGGTATTCCACAACACTTGTAAATAAAGGCTGTTACTTTTATTTAAAACAATGGTTGAGAAGTAGTAGGTGGGGGGTGGGGCAGGTCATGAAGCAGAGGATGGGGAGAGAGAGAGAGAGAGAGAGAGAGAGAGAGAGAGAGAATATCTCATTTGGTTGGCTTGACTTATCGCAAAACTCAAGTTAAATAAACAGAAGGATGAAATCATTGATTAAATTAAACTTTAGGGGCAAATTGTTGAGTTTTTAAACCATAGGGACATGATCATTAATTATGATAAACTACAAGAACTCAATAATAGTTTTTGCTCATTAATTGCTTTTTGTTATATGCAGCACTTATTTCATAATAGTTTCTTCCCAAAATATAATAATTATTATTTATCAAACACTACAAAACATTTTATTTTTTTGGTCAAAGGAAAATAATAGAAAAATATTTTATATTTTTTAGCATTATACAGAAACTAAAGGCTTTTGGTCAATTGATCTTGCTATAGTATCTTGTCTTATACATTAATGCATTCCATCACTAAATTGGCCATGATCATTTTATATGATTTTGAAGAATTACTGAAGTTTCTCTATTACAAATTGAATAAGAAAAGAGGAAGGGGGGAGGGAATACAAAACTAGAAAGAAAGTACTTTTTACAAGTATTAGGATTGAAAAGAGAGAGAGAGAGAGAGAGAGAGAGAGAGAGAGAGATAAAGTGTACCTTTGGCGTTCAATTAATGGATAAGATTAATAGTGAACAATTTTTGAAATAAAAGGACTTGATTGTTAAAATTTATATTAAGGAAAAAAAAACTTTTAGGACTTGACTATAAAAGCAAGTACACTTCTATGATTTCATATGTTATTCCTTGATTGATAAGGATGAAAAGGTCATTTAAAAAAAAGGATTTATTAAATAATAAAGATTAACATACAGAAGCAAAATGAGGTATATCAGACTTTCTTTTACATGTCTACTCTTTTCATTATAAGGAAGTGCATAGATGCATTACATGTTCCAATGAAATTGAATAGATGTCTAAATGTGTAGCAACTACATAACATAAAGCAGAAGCAAGGAAGGCATATTGTAATTATTTTCAAGCATAAGTTTGATTATCTTCTAAGGGAAGGAGGATAACAATTTCAAAGGAAGAAGGAAATATAGTGTTAGGAGAAACAAAAACATCACCAATTTACAAAAAGTTTGACACCAGTCATTTAAATTTAAATATAAGTCATCTTATTGATAGTTTTTAAAAAAATTCATGAAATTAGTGGCTGATTTAGTTTGTTTTGGATCGATTCAACCTGATTCCACTATGTTGTTTCCAAGTCCAAAACTATTTCCAACTCCGTTACTTAAAACCCCTCCTTTAATTCTAAGCTTCCTGATTACTTAATTTTATTTTTTTTTCCTTCACCTTCTTATTCCCTATGCCACCGATCTAAAAATAATTCCCTTGTAGAATAGTATATCATGACTTTCACCAGTAATTACCTCACATGCTTAAACTTATCACATAGATAGCCACGTTCATTACATAGAAATAAGTAATAGAAAAAAAAAATGCATTTCAAAATCATGTTTGTATTAGAAAACAGATATTCATAGCAACTTACTCAACAATCTTGTATTCTTCATAGAATCCTGCTGACGGGTACTCAGTACAACTATATTCTTCATATCCATCAATCCCAATCCTACTATGAAGCCATTGTGTTCCTATTGTCATCATCAACAAAATAGGAATCAAATACCTCTCATCACATGATGTATAATTAAATAATATCGAGACAAGAAATTCTTACTTTTCTCAATCTCTAAATTCATGAAGACTTCTAAATGGATCGTAATATAATGCCATTGATTGATTGCCATTAAAACAAGATGAATAAATGTATAGTCTCACATGAACAGAAAGATACAATTATAATTTGTGCCTCTACTACTCTCACCAAAATATGATCATTACTTGAAGGAAGGTGCCCCATGGAAATAATTCTACCCCCAATCCAAGGAACCATTTTAACAATCCAATCACCACATTTCAGTTCAATAGGGATTCCAGAAAGCTCTGCGCCCTTTGGTTCTGAAACCTCTTCAACATCTGGAATATGCTTAGAACTTTATACATTGAACAATGAGCAAAGAACATGACATTACCTAAAAGTTCACAATTGATGTATAGGAATATTTGAAGTTTAGTATTCATCAGTAAATTTATTTACGAAAGAAATTGATTTAGTAAATATCCTATAAAAAGAGAAGAAAGAGAGATAATATTTTACATTTGCTACTTTAATAAGAGAATCCACTATAATATATATAAAAGGAGGACTCCTAAAGGTCCAGCAACAACAGGTAAAATCATGCTAGTAGAGCTGTTGATACACATCTTTTCTAAGGCATATTCATCCATGTATAAAAATGTGAACTTCCAATTCTCATTTTCCAAATTTAAATATTGGAATAGACACAATATTACTTTTTGTCTCCATACCTTCAAAATTTTCAGATTTAGCCTCAATGACAATGCAGGAAATTAGACAATTTAATTTAAGCTTTACATTCAGTCCATAAATTCCTAATTCATTTGTAATCCAAGATGAGCACTGAATTTTCTACCTATTTTAACAGCATTTAACTGTAGAAAACTAATTCATCCCATAAATTCGACACCAAAATCCACCAACCATGAAAGCCCATAAAAGATTTTATCTAAAGTCAAAGCCAGAAATACAACATATAACTATAGCAAAATCTAAATCTTATTGCTAAAAGAACCTGAGGATAAAAGATGGGGGAAAAGGAACAAGAAGAACATGAAGCTTTCAACTAAGAATTTAAAGCTTCAAAACATATCTGCCCATCATAATATCATAACATCATAACAATGGCAACACAAGAAACCAAACACAAAATAAATAACACAAAAAAAAAATTCAATAGCATAGAAACTAAGATAGAATATGGAGTTGGACAATTGAAATGTAAGGAAAGAATATACAGCAAAAAGAAAATGTTTAGCATGCACATAATTATTGGAAGAAGATAATTATTGGAAGAAGATAATTATGTCATCGATTTAATGCATCAAGAAAGTGTTAACGAAGAAATTATAGTAATATTAAAATAGATCTTAATCAAACTACATGTATAAGAACCAGATAGAGAAGGCAAAGGAGGATGAGGGGGCAGGCTAACGGCTCCAAAGAAGAAATATTACCTAAACGCCTCCTATATTGTTTCTCGCTTGTTGATACCAACTCAAAAACATTCTGAAGGCATCCAAATTATCACACCACCTCAATCCATGCACCACGCTTCAATTTTGTTGAATAGATTAAATAAGTTTTGCAAAATATTTCAAATTAAATGGCAAATTATGCAATACTAACTAAGCCAATGTCCCTTGAGTAAAAAGGATGTACTATTGCACCTCCACCAAGCAATAATAGCACTTGCAAGTATCTTTTAGGCCTCTTTCCATCACCCTTCTGCTTTAGAAACTCTAACAATAACAACTGAACATTGACGTTCAGCAGCATAAGGTGTAACCAGATATCCACCCTTGGTGAATTCATATCCATTACCATCATCTTCAAATAATATACCTTTAGCTTGCCCTGTACATAAGAAATGATTTAGACATCCCTTTGCCAGCTGACCAACACAGAACCATGCAGTTGCAGAGAGAGTGATAGAGACTGAAGCAGAGTAGGAAGATCATCTTGCCTTTCCTTCTGCTATACAAAGAACTAGAGCAAGAGGTCCGGGCCCCCAGTATGAGCAAAACTATAATTAGGCAAATCAAAGTGCACAAGACTACTAAGGTTGAATGGACATACTAGCAGAAATCTTGTATATCCTAATCAGTCTAAACCGTCCCTATTTCTATTGTACATTATAATGCCAATTACTATATTATTTTTGGGAAAATTACAAAAAATCTCTCTTGACATTTATCAATATTCACACCTCTATCCTTTTGAAATTAAATAGACCTCAACTTTTTAATTTCATAACAACTTTGTCTTTTACTTAAAATATTATATACTTTAGTCCCTAAAATTTTGAATTACATTTTAGTCCTTGAGTTTTCAAGAAAAATAAACTTTTCATTCCTGAAAATATAATAGTGAAGGACTAAGCAGTTATTTTACTTAAAAAGTAAGGGACTAAAATGTAATGGAAGGACTAAAGTGGACTACTTGATTCACTTTCCAAAAACAAGAATGTGAATGTAAATTTTACATAATGTCAAGGAGTTTTATACTGTATAGTAATTTTCCTTTTATTTCTTTTTTCCCTCTTTTTTCTTAACTAGGTGATGTAGAACCAATAGAACAAAAAGGAAAAAGGGGAATAAGAAACAAAATTCTCAATTTTATAATACTCAAATCAATTGTCAACCATAGAAAAATTCTTGTCAAAATACTAAGAAGGCAAGTATATATAGAACATTTGAAATCCTACAAGTACTAGGATTTGGAACCCTAAACAAGAAAATATTAATCCAATTCTAATTAGGAATCTCAAATCAACACAAATTCCCAAGCGAAATTAAGACTTTAGTTCCTATACTTCTTTCGAAAATAGGTAGTCCTAAAATATCTAGTAAATCCTACATCACTAAGGACACTTAAATAGGCAGAACTAGTATTATAGAACTACTGAGGGGAGTCCTATATCTGCACTTGTCAAAATCTAAAGCTTTCCCGAGGAAGGCAATATCAAATTCTCATATCTAGATTCTCAAGCACTGCTGACCACCATAATTTAAGCTGCCTGATTCATGCTAAGTAAATCAAGTGGATGATCTGTGTCAATTGACGGACATTAGTTTAGAATTAGCAACATAAGTTTAGGATTCATTTTAGCCTACACCAACACGGGTGGCATATCAAGACAAAAAAGAATTAAAAAAAAAAGTCAGCTAATAGAAGCCCATGGAAATATATTCATAGGTATATCAGTCTCTTTTTCTGCTAATGAAATACAAAGTGAGAAACTATCCTGAAATTTGCTTTAGGGGGTATGTTTGGGAAAGAGATAATCTGTTCTCTATTATTTTTGCAAGTCTCTATTGTCAGTCTATGACATCATAACCATGTTTCTAATCCAAACAAAAGTTTAAATTAGAATCCTATCATGATCATTTAAGGATAAGTCAGAGGATGACATCAATAACAAGATTTTATAATTTTTGAAAATATGCAAGAATTACTATGAAATACAAAGAAATATTTGCCATAATATTATCTAGAAAAGCTTAAATGTTAGGAATTAAATTTTAGTAATTTTACTATTCCATGGAAATCTACCCAATTCCTTAGAGGCTGAATTTGACTTTTATAATATGTTTATTTACAAAATTTTGTGATCCAACAACTGAGATCAAGCTTTAGACAGCAAATATTATGTCATTACTAATGGGGATTTTGAAACTTGGATTTTCATCTCTTAGGAAACCTTAAAGACAGATGAACAACAAATCTTATTTACTATTTAAAGATAGAAAAATAACAAATATTATTTATTTTTTATCAACCAAAAAAACAACATAACTTATATACTGGTTATTACTAGTGTTTTAAAGATTTGGACAAGACTGAATGAGAGAGCTAACAGGTGAAACCTGGAATTGGTTCAACGATCAGTTTAGTCTAGTCTGTTTTTTTTTCTTTAATTTTCATTTTCATTTTTTTCCTTAAAAACCACTAATATATGCAAATTTTTAAGATTTTTCTTCACGAAAATTAATATGCATCAGATTACCATTTTCACCTAATGCTACAATGAGCGTCAAGTCATCAAAAAAATTAGCTTCACAACATGCTGATTAGGGGACCCCAAAGGAATTATTGATCTAACTTGCAAGTATAAAGTTGGCAAATCCTATTATACAAAAAAAAAAAATTAGGGCAATGAAAAATGCATCTTTAAAAAAGAAGCACTATTAATGTAATAAGCATACCGGATGTTAATAATCAAAATCAAAATCAAATCTCAACCAGATTCCTTTAGGCAGTTCATGTTGCAATTCGTCTATTCCCTGATCAGGAATAGTGCTACAGCAGATGAAAAGAACATTAGAACAATTGCATGAGTACTATTATGGCTTGATTCTAACCCTAATTCCTCTACTGTTGATCATGATGTACCCATTGCTGTAAGAACATAAGTCAAAGCTTGTAAAGAACATCCTATTTCCAATTTTGTTTACTATGATTCTTTGTCTCCTTCATACGAAATTGAAAGGATGTATGCCTCGATTCAAAATGGAAGGTAGCAATGGTTGAGGAGATGAGAGCTTTGGCAAAAATTGAGACATGAGATTTTGTTAATCCTACTTTGGGAAAGAAACCAGTTGGATGTAAATGGGTGCTCATAGTAAAACAAGTAAAACATAGAGCAAACAACTTAATCGAAAGGTATAAGGCTAGATTAGTATCGAAAGACTTCATTTAGGCATATAGAGTATGTTATTAAGAGATAAGTGCTTCTATTGCAAAGATGAACGACATCAAAATCTTGTTGTCCTGTGCAACAAATCTTGAGTGGGACTTCCTGTAGTTTGATGTTAAAAATGTCTTTTTACATAGAGACTAAAGGGAAAGTTTATAGATTAAACAAGGCATTATGGTCTAAAGTAGCTGCCCAAACTATGGTTTGAATGATTTAATAAGGCTATGATCTCTTTTAGATACTATGAAAGCAACACTGATTATACCAATGTAGAGGTAAGATCATATTAATTGTTGGATTATTGTACATTTGTAAGGTGTGACCTAGTTACTTAGAGAAGCAAAAAATAAAATGTGATAGCAAGATTAAGTGCAAAAGCAGAATATAGAACTATGGCACAAGGCATTTGTGAGTTATCATGGTTACAGAAGTTGACGGAAGAACTAAATTAAGTTGTCAGAAATTATTGGTTTATAAAAGTTGCTATTAGTATAGCGCACAATCTAGTTCACAATGATTAGACCAAACATATAAATATTGATCGACACTTTATAAAAAAGAAAATAACGGATGGTTCTTTAAGTGTCTCTCATGTGACTTTAAAGGAACAACCAGTTGATATGTTTACTAAAGGATTAAGCAACAAGCTATTTTACACTCTAATTTGGAAGTTACGCATGTGTAATATTCATGGACCAACTTGAGGGGGAGTGTTAGAATCCCATAATTATGGGAATATTAGATTTTATGAATTAAGTTTCCTATTGTATCTAGTTTCCTATTCTAGGATTTATTCTTGTATATAAATAGAAGCTATGAAAAGAGTCTTTTGTCAAGAAAATGCATAGAAAATTTCTCTCAAAAATAAGTTTCTGCATAAAGAATTAAGAGGGATGAGAGTAGTTAAAGAAGGAGGAGAAGAACATAAGAAGAATAGAGGTGCATTCTCTATTAATCAATCAATGAGCTCCCACTTTACAATTGTATCTGTATATGTTACGGTTTGTTATGCAATAAACCCTAACTAATGATAGCTAACTATGCCTGAGGATTCTAAAAAGCATAAAAAAAAACTTATAGAAATGATAAAAAAGGCATAACATCCTAAAAAGCCATAATTAACTTAAAATAAGCTACTTATTAGGACCGCCCCCCGCCCCTTCTCTTATATGTAACACATTAACACTCTTTCTCATGTGAAGTATTATTAGTGCTTAGAATTGCAACCATTCCATTGAAAGCTTAAGCTCTTACCATTGTACCTCATAATGGTCCTTATGTAATGTAGCTATAGGTATTAATTCAAAGAAAAATTTATAAACCAACCTATATTACTTTTATATTAAGTAAAAGAAAATTATTTAATTTGGGTCAATTGGCCATAATTAATACAAACCTTTAAATTTGGCTAAAATTGAAAAAGCCATAAAGGTTTTATTTTTTATTATCAGGTTTTAAGAAATGCAAGACCCATTAATAAAATAATATATTTTTATAGCTTTGACCATGGGGCTACAATTGCAGCAAACCATTGAAATTGGGCTGTAATTGTTGAAAAATAAGACTGGATACAATTGCAAAGAGTTAAAGGCCTGGATTTTTTGACAGTTTAAAAACATCATAACTTCACTTCACAGAAGAAAGAGATACACAACTCAACTCAACTCAACTAAGCCTTTATCCCAAAAATTTGGGGTTGGCAATATGGATTCACTTTCTCCACTCAAAACGATTTTGGGTTAAATCCTCAAAAATGTGTAATGCTTCTAAGTCATGTTGTACTACTCTCCTCCAAGTCAATTTAGGTCTACCCCTTTTTTTCTTTCTATCCTCTAACCTAATGTGCTATACTTGTCTAACTGGCGCCTCCGTATATCTACGCTTCACATGACCAAACCACCTCAATCTCCCTTCTCTCAACTTATCCTCAATTGGCACCACTCCTACCTTTTCTCTAATACTCTCATTACGGACTTTATCTAGTCTAGTATGGCCACTCATCCACCTTAACATTCTCATCTCTGCAACTCTTATCTTAGACGCATACGAATCCTCAGTGCCCAACACTCACTACCATATAACATAGCCGGTCGTATGGTTGTACGGTAAAATTTTCCTTTCAACTTATTGGGAATCTTGCGATCACATAAAACTCATGTGGCACATCTCCACTTCAACCATCCGGCTTTAATCCTATGACTAACATCCTCCTCACATCCCCCATCTACTTGAAGGACTGAGTCGAGATATTTAAAGTGATTACTTTGGGATAGTAGCACTCCATCCAAACTAACTACTTCCCTATCACCAGTTTGGCCTTCACTGAACTTGCAATGCATGTATTCTGTCTTCATTCTACTTAAACCAATTTGGGGAAAGAATAACCATTTTGGCTAATTTAGCTGCCTAGTCTGCAACTGAATTCACTAACCTTCCAATATGATTATAACTCAACAGATCAGACTTCATTCAGACTTTAAATATCTATCACAAGAACTAAAATTTTTCCAGGTTGAAGGAAAGAGTCGAGAGATAGAAATAAAAAGCTTCATGGATTGTAGTCCAATATATACTGGAGATAAAAGACACACAAAAACTATTTCAACTCGTTCACCAAACCGTAGTTACTAGATTTGCCTTCCACCCCTAGGTTCTTTTATCCAAATCATGGGTTCCGATTTCTCTATTTCTCTTCTTCCTAATTCTTTTCTTTCCCAATTACCTATGACCGCCTTATTAGGGATTCAAACCCTAACAAAGGGGAAGGCAAGAAGGAAAGAAACAATAATCTAGCCTTACTTTGTCAATTATCTTCTTGTTTCCTCTTCATGCTCTCATGCTTCTCTCCGCGCACAACCATTATCAAATTCCAACAAAAGCCAAACAAAAATTACAACACAAGCAAAAAAGAAGTACTGAAGGATTTACCAGAGGAAATTTCATCATACCAACTAAAACCAAAATGATCCCATCAGAAAAGAATTATAGTAAGGCTAAGCCATTTCAGCATAGTAACAAGTTGAATGGTTCTAAACAATAAAAGATGTATCAATTATAGTAACAAAAACACAAAATTAAAAACTTACTGGGCTAAGGATATGGCAGTTAATGATATCACCATTATTAATTAATGAAGTTTTGATCTCAAGACTGGCAGAATAAACAATTTTTGGATAAACAATTTAACAGCGCGGGAGTAATCATCCGGAATAGTAGCAGGAAAACGCAAACCACAAGGAGGTGACCCAATAAGCAGATAACGGAGATTGAAGCCTCAGCAGTAATCTTCTCCTTCTCCACCTTTGTGGAGGATGTCCATTCTAAGGTGTCAAGATTGAAGCCTGAAAGTACCCTGAAACCATCTGCGTCACTGCCAACAAAGAAAATACTCCTTCTGCCAATGAAGAAGAAGCGCCACAAGGTCGGAATATCTATTGGCGGATTATCAATGACCATCCATTTATCACTCTCAGGATCAAAGCATTCAAAGAATCTGGTAGAATTATCAATGGGCATCCCTTTCTCGGTATAACCAGGTACAGTGAAACTAAAAACAAGGCTGCTACTAAGAACAAAAATCATACCATCAGCCACAACTGCACATGGATCACATTTTCCGGCGTTCATAGACACACCCCTTTTCATCGAACCTTTGCCGTCAACAAAAATTGATCAAGAGGAGCTAATTCATCCTCAAGTCATGTTCCTCACCAAGAAAGTAGAATTCAGACCCCAACTGGACGGAGCAGATTTGTCTGCGATATTCTTGTTCCAGAAATTCAAAAATCGGAGAGAGAAGAGGTTTCGCTGTACTCATTTACTCGGCGAATCCAGTTTAATATTAAATTATAATTTGTATATATATATATATATATATATATATATATATATATATATATATATATATATATATATATATATATATTGGAGGCATTTGAATTGCCAATAATGCTTATCATCCTTTAAATTAATTACAATTATATCTTTATTATTTAAATTAAATTTAATGTTTGCATAAATTTAAAATTGTAATTTTACAGTTCATGTAAATTTAAAATTTTTAATCTTAATTATACTTAATTTCAATTAAATATAAAATTTTATAAGAAGTAATTAACTAAAATAAGAAATTAATAAGTGAAAAATAAAAATAATTGTAATAAACTAAAAAGAACATATTATTAATAAACTAATATCATAATATAATCTATCTAAGACTATAAATTATTATCCAAGTCCTACACCTCCCGTTGTACAATTTGCAGAAAGAAGTCAAATTACTCAAGCTAAATATAATGGTAAAGTAATTTATGAGTGAAATTTAGATGGTCTATCTAAATATTACATTTTAAATATTTTACAAGAAATGGCTATGGCTTTTACTGCTTATAGAGCCAAAGAAAATTCTAATGTTAGAATAGCATATATTTTAGTTTTTAATTTCATTGGATCACCTAAAGAATGCTGAGATAGTTATATTACTCACAAAGATAGAACTAGTATTTTGAATGCTAAAAATATAATTATTAAATTAGAAAATGGGCAAAGTATACAAACTGTTGAGGAAGAAGATGTTGCGCCTACTTTATGATTTTGTATCACTAAAGCTTTTATAAAGAGAAGCTAATAATTATCAACAAAGATTTTTAGATATTCTATCTAATTTAAATTGTCCGAAATTATAAATTTTGCATGATATAATTTTTTTTTAATTTAAATCGTCCAAAATTAACTTCGCCTAAGTAGTTCGCGCTTAGCCGGTCCCAAGCCCGGATAAAGGAGGAGGGATGCGGTAGGTGACAACCAGAGTAAAAATTTCATCACACCTTTATGATATGGATTCAAATGATATAAACGTTGGGGCGTCCTCTACTAACGACGCACTACATCGGAGCCCGGGTGTAGGGTGTTCACCGAAAGCGACATGCCATGCCGGTCCCCGGGTGTGGTGTTAAGTGAGCAAGGGTTCCCACATCATGGACGGGTGTGGGTAAAGAAGTTAGTCCATAGGACAGATAGTAGAACAGATAGTGAAACATAACACAAGATAGACATAGAAAACAATAGAAGATATCATAGAAGGAGACCAATTAGGAAGGAGCAGGATAGGAGGAGGATCAGGGTTGGTACTTGGAATGTTGGATCACTTACAGGAAAATTAATGGAGCTTGTGGATACCTTGGAAAGGAGAAGGGTGAATATTGCTTGCATTCAGGAGACTAAATGGGCAGGAGAGAAAAGTAAGAAAGTGGGTAATTCAGGGTACAAACTGTGGTTTACCGGAAAGGAGAGAAACAAGAACGGAGTGGGCATAATCATAGACAGGACATTGAAAGATGCAGTAATAGCTGTGAAAAGAGTAAGAGATGGAATTATACTAGTAAAGCTAGTACTAGAAGGGAAAACAATAAATATAGTTAGTGCTTATGCCCCACAAAGAGGACTAGACGGTGAGAGTAAACAAAGGTTTTGGGAAGATATATGATTTAATGCAAAACATACCTAATGAAGAGAATGTTTTCATTGGTGGAGATTTGAATGGACATGTAGGAAGTGATAGACAAGGGTATGAGAATGTTCATGGAGGTTTTGGTTTTGGCAGTCAAAATGAGAAGGGAAAAAGCATCCTGGATTTTGCTATAGCATACGACCTAATACTAGCAAATACCTACTTTATAAAAAGAGAGTCACATTTAGTGACTTTCAAAAGTGGGCAACATAGAAGCCAAATCGACTTCCTCTTAACCAAGAAGACAAATAGAGCTCTATGCAAGGATTGCAAGGTCATTCCAGGAGAGGCTTTAACAAGTCAACATCGATTGGTGGTCTTGGATGTCAAGTTTAGGAACAATTCAAGTAAGGTCAGAAGAAATAGTGTAGCTCGAACAAAGTGGTGGGAGTTCAAAGGAGTAAAGCAAGTGAAGTTCAAAAATGAGCTTCTCGAGTCTGAAGTATGGAAGCTGGATATGGAGGCCAATGATATGTGGATACAGATGGTATCAAAGATTAGAGAAGTAGCTAGAAAAGTACTTTGAGAGTCTAAAGGACATGGACCACCCTTAAAAGAGAGATGGTGGTGGAATGAAGAAGTACAAAAGGCAGTGAAGAGAAAAAGGAAATGGTATAAAAAATTACCTAAATGTGATAATAATGAAACATATGAACAGTACAAGATAGCAAAGAAAGAGGCAAAAAAGGTAGTTAGTCAAGCAAGAGCACAGGCCTTTGAAAAGTTATATGAGAAACTTGGAACTAAAGAAGGGGAGAAAGATATTTATAGATTAACAAGGATGAGAGAAAGGAAATGTCAAGATCTCAATCAAGTTAGGTGCATTAAGGATAAAGAAGGAAAAGTGTTGGTGAAAGATGAGGACATTAAAGAAAGATGGAGAAATTATTTTAATGATCTCTTTAATAATAGTCAAAATGGTAATAGCGTGAATATATATTATAGAACAATAGAAAAGAATGTGAATTACACTATAAGGATTAGATCTTTAGAAGTAAAGGAAGCACTTAAGAGAATGAAAGTGGGTAAACCTGTGGACCCGATGAAATATCAATTGAAGCGTGGAAGTGTTTGGGAGATATGGGAGTGGCATGGTTAACTAAATTATTTAATAAGATTCTAAACTCAAAGAAAATGCCTGATGAATGAAGGAAGAGTATTTTAGTACTTATTTTTAAAAATAAGGGAGACATACAGAGTTGCTCAAACTATAGGGGAATTAAACTCATGAGCCATACTATGAAGTTGTGGGAGAGAGTTGTGGTGCATCGACTACGTCATGATACTTCTATCTCTCTCAATCAATTTGGTTTCATGCCCGGTCGTTCAACTATAGAAGTGATCTTTCTCATTAGAAGCTTGATGGAGAAATATAGAGATGTGAAGAAAGATCTACATATAGTTTTTATTGATTTGGAGAAGGCTTATGATAGTGTTCCAAGAGATGTCATATTTAATGTGTTAGAACAAAAGAGGGTATCTATTAGGTACATATAAGTGTTGAAAGATATGTATGAAGGAGCAACTACTATTATGCGCACAGTGGGAAGGGACACAAGAGATTTTCCGATCTCAATTGGCTTACACCAAGGATCAGCCATAAGCTCTTACCTTTTTATATTAGTTTTATATGAATTGACGAAGCATATACAAGAGAATATTCCTTGGTGCATAATGTTTGTGGATGATATTGTTCTGATAGATGAGATACGAGAAGGAGTCAATAGAAAGTTAGAACTTTGGAGAAGTACTCTAGAGTCAAAGGGTTTTAAGTTAAGTAGAACGAAGACAGAATACATGCATTGTAAGTTCAGTGAAGGCCAAACTGGTGATAGGGAAGGAGTTAGTTTGAATGGAGTGGTATTATCCCAAAGTAATCACTTTAAATATCTAGGCTCAGTCCTTCAAGTAGATGAGGGATGTGAAGAGGATGTTAGTCATAGGATTAAAGCCGGATGGTTGAAGTGGAGACGTGCCACGGGAGTTTTATGTGATCGTAAGATTCCCAATAAGTTGAAAGGAAAATTTTACCGTACAGCCATACGACCGGCTATGTTATATGGTAGTGAGTGTTGGGCACTGAAAGAGTTGTATGCGTCTAAGATAAGAGTTACAGAGATAAGAATGTTAAGTTAGATGAGTGGTCATACTAGACTAGATAAAGTCCGTAATGAGAGTATTAGAGAAAAGGTAGGAGTGGTGCCAATTGAAGATAAGTTGAGAGAATGGAGATTGAGGTGGTTTGGTCATGTGAAGCGTAGACATACGGAGGCTCCAGTTAGACAAGTAAAGCACATTAGGTTAGAGGATAGAAAGAAAAAAAGGGGTAGATCTAAATTGATTTGGAGGAGAGTAGTACAATATGACCTAGAAGCATTACACATTTCTGAGGATTTAACTCAAAATCGTTTAGAGTGGAGAAAGCGAATCCATATATCCGACCCCAAATTTTTGGGATAAAGGCTTAGTTGAGTTGAGTTGAGTTGAGTTAAATTAAATCGTCCAAAATTACAAATTTTAGACTATACAAAAATATTTTCTTTATTATTAATAGAATTGATTGTAACCAGTCATATTAAAAAATGTAACAATAACAAGGAAATTAAATTATTTATGGATGATTACCAAGATAAGCTTTTAATGTTGAGTTTTCATATGTTTTCTTTTATCTTTATTTCTTTATTTATCTTTATTATTTATCTACTAATCATCATGATAACACTTTTATTTTTTTTAAATTTTTTCATTAGATTACTTTTTATGAATAATAATATATTTTTATTATATATATGTTAACTAATTTGTTTCTTCTGCTACTTCCACATTATTTATTTTTTTATATAACTTTCTATTACATTTTATACATACTGTAATATTATTATAGCATTATAAATATTATACTTAATTATTTAAATTAAAATATTAATTTTAATATTATTTTAATTAATTATATAAATAAAAGATTTATTAATTTAAGAATTTTTTTGTTGAATCATATTTTATAAAAGTTATATGTTATTTTATTAACATGTAATATTAAATTAATTATAAAATTAAATGTAATATAATAAAAAATATAATAATAAGTTTTAAAAATATAAATGGATGAAGATATTTAAAAATTAAAGTAAAGTAATAATAAATGTAAGTTCTCACATATATTATGAAAAAACATAATTAGATTTTCTTGTAGCCTTATGCTAAAAATCAACAATCTAATTAAGATTTACTAATAAATTAAAAAATAAAAAATATGTTCATGTGCATAAGGATATTAGTAAATTATAATTAATTTAAATTTAAACTAAGTAGATATAAGAAAATTAAAATATCATTCTATCACATATAAAATGCACTTTTTTAATGTAAAAATGATATTAATAATTCCAAATATTATTGGACATATCACTATTAAAAATGAAAGAACTAGGAAGATCAATAAATCTTAACCTATGTAAATATATTGAATTTGCAAAGATGTTATTTAATATTAGTAATAATAACAAAATTATACTGATCACATTCACGTATAACTACCCTCTTATAATACTTGTGATATACAAAATAATACATGTCTATTACTAATTTCTTTTTTTTTTTTTTAAAAGCTACAAATTTAAAAAAAGTAAAATGTTTGTCAATGAATACGATTAGAATTTCATATCTATTGATATAAATAAATTTTTTTTATTACTTAAATAGTTAATTTTTAATAATAATTTTATAATTATGTTAACTAAATAGTTAATTTTTTAATAGTAATTTTATAATTTAATATAATAAGTATGTAAATATTTAGAATAATTAAAAAAATTAGTGAAAATTAAATTCAGTGTTTAAAGTTGTTTATTATTTTTATTAGAATAGACTAAATAACTTTTAATGAATTAATAAGATTATAGAATTAAGAAGATATAATTATAATATGATTTTTAGTATAAGTAGAATTACTATTAAAATAATTTTAAAATTTTAATTTATATCAATTATAGTAATATTAGCAATTAAAATTATTTATAGATTTAATGATACATAAATCGTTGCTAAAAATTATTAGTGATGATTTTGTATAGAATAATTTCCTCATTGCTGAAAGTATCAATGAGCATATGTAATCCTTAAAACTATTAGTAACAAATTTGTACATCATAACTTTTCGTTGCTGAAAGTATTAGTGATGAAAATGCTATCACTAAAGATAATTAGTGATGAATTTTTCTTTACTATTTAAGTTATTAGTGACAAATACATACATTTGTCGCTATAGATATATTTTTATTAGTATTTTCATAAATAATATAAGTCATAAAGGTGATTTTGAGCAATCCTAATATTCCCCCCCTCATATATATACATATATTCTAGGTAATGTATGTGCGCCTGGTATACTAAACAATTTCTCAAAATTAAGAATAATCTAATCATGAGGCTAGGGCCTTATTTAATTGGGGATAACTTTGTTAACGAACTTCAAGTACTCAGGAAAGTGGGAAAATCAATATTATTTTATTGATATTTTATCTCAACTTATTACGAAGTCAAGGAAGTAATTTCTTTCACTTCACACAGGAGTCACTTACACTCATGAGAGTAAGTTACTTCTTGAAAAGTGAAAGTAGAGAATTTGAACTAAACAAAGACCTCGAAATGAGATGTGAATATGTAACTCATTCTTATTATGTTTTCAAATTTATCTTCAATGTGATCTATAAATTAATTATGTAAAATAAATAATAGGAATTTTTGTTTTTAGAAAATGAGAAAGTGGGAATTCAAGCTTAGCATTTATCATGTGAATGATATATCTTTAACCACTTGAATAAAATTAAGTTAGACAATGAATGTATTTAAAATTAATAAAACATCCCCAATACTAAAAAAAAAATCACAACTTAATCAAATGATTAAATCACTTTTTGAGCCAAAAAAAAAAAAACTTTGTAATCATTAGTCATGTTGTAAAACGTCTCTCCCTTTCTTAACTAATAATTCTTGTAGCTTTATTCAACTCTATTGGATTGAGCCTCAACTTATATTCTAGTATAGGTTTTTGCCCCTATCTTTAGGCTAGGTGTGATTATGTTAAAGCCCTCCCCATGAATAGTGACTCAACTTATATTCGAGTATAGGTTTTAAATGCACATTACCACTCGATCAACCATTTATGAGTAAGCCTCGAGGTCTTCAATACATAAATAATATAGAATTTCTTTATGCCATCTATATATATATCATTATTAATGTCCACTATATATATATAAATATATCATTATAAATGTCCACTAAAAATATTTTTTATTTGATATTCAACGTTATTACTAGTCAATAAAAAATAATTATTTTTTTAAAAAATACCTTTTACATGTAAATTAGAGAAAAATTAAGATTTAAAATCTTTTTTTTCAAAAAGTTCATCTATTAGTTTAGCTCCCTTCTTAACTTGTATCGATTTGCATTGGCCTTAAAAAATAGGATTGAAATAAACATGAAGAAAGGGCTTAATGCAAAAAAAAAAAAAGTGAAATTTTTAATTATTTTCAAATATTTTAAATTTAGTAATTTATCTTAATTTCAAAAAGTTAGTTATGAATTTATTCAACAATCAAAATTGAAATTCATTTACATGACAGTGGACTTGACTGAAAATATTGTTTTTTTTTAAATTGTGAATTTCACATAATTACAACTAAAATTAATTATTTTTCTCGCCTAACACGCAATTTTTTTTATAACATTATATATATATATATATATATTGCATTTTTATGATGTTAATAATAAAATTTTTAATTAATTATAATTATATTTCAATTGTTAATAAATAAATAAGTTGATTGATAGATTAGTTTTATCTTTTTTTTTTTAAATTAATTGATCTATATCAACAAAATGATAAATAAAGTAAAAAAAAAAAAAAAAGAGTACATATACCACGTGACAGTATTAGAACTGTTATTCTTAAAATTCTTAGACGTTAAAAAAGAAAAATTTTTGAAAAAATAAATTTTTAAAGTTTATAAATAATTTTTTTACCTCATAATTATTTAAATATATATACATAATTTTAAAAAATAATTCACTCTCTTTCTAATCTTGCCAAACTCTAGTTAAAAAAATAATTTATTTTTAAAAATATATAATATGATGAGCAAAATTTTGTAATATCCAAAACTGTAAACTTAAGGATTTTAAAATTCTTAAAAAATGTAGTGTAATAATTATTCTTTTTATATAAGATTTTTATAGTTGAAATTTTAAAATATTTAATAAAAATTTGATATTTAATATAATAAGTTAATTGGGACTAAAATTTAAGGTAGATTGCATAATTAAAAAATAGTTAAAAAGCATATTATATGATATACGTGTACTACTATATTATATATAACTAAGCCTTAATTCCAAATATTATATAATATGCATAATTCTAAAATATATATGGATCATATAGTTAAAGATTATAAATTTTAAAATCGCTAAAAGGCATGTTATATAATATATTTTGTGTTAATAACCAAACCAATTTTAGAGCTTAAGTGCCTGTTTGGCATTGCATTTGGGGATCGAAATCACTTTTCTGAATAAAAGTACCATTTTAGATACTGTTAAAAAAATAGTTTAGAAAAAACTATTTTATTATTTTAATATTTTTATAAATAAAACTTATCAAATTTGATTTTAAATTATTTTTTAATACTCTCAAATTAGTATATTTAAAAAAATAATTTTCTCAACAGTAATTCCAATCGCATTACCAAATATGCCCTAAATGCTAATTCATGTATAACTTTTTATAAAAAAAAAAAAAGCACAAAATTGTTTTAAGAATCTAAACTGTACAAAATAGATTTGAAATTAAAGAATTGATAACTAAATTGAATTGAAACCGAAATATTAACGAATTGAACCGAAAAATCATACCTAATTTTAGTTTGACTCCGATTGCAAGGTAAAGCCTGAACTAGAACCGAAAAAGTAGGAAAAGTACAATCCTACTAATGGGTATTAAATTAAATGAATAAAAACAAACTAATCAATAGGTGCTGCCACTACCACTACTAATCTATCACCAAAAGCATAAAATGAGTAGACTGGAGTTTGTTTGGGTAACATTGATATGGGTATCTACGCAATTTTAAATGGGAAATAAATAGTTAGACCAGATATTTACACTCCAACCTATAACTACCTACCCATATACCACTTTTATGGTACGCCACCTAAAACACAACAACCACCAACACCCCCACCATGGCTGGAACAGCTAAAAGAGTCCTACAAAGCAACAACTAAAACACAAAGCCAGCTTCAAAACAAAATATTAAAGAAAGACTCCATCAGATATACATGAATTTGCATGTATGTCAATATGGGGAATGAAGTTGCATGTGCTACAGCCTCTGCCACAAAATAATAGATCTATTTGTAACCAATTGTTGCTTCAATCTCCGTTTGGTCACCACTAAAATTCCCTGCAAAGTTTATTTTACAACTGTGTTAAATTAAATGAAATTATAACAAACGAAATGCTATAAACATAATCATTTTCTAACAGTAAATTGCATAATACAGTTTAATGCAACCACAATCATATAAAATAAAATCACCATGTCCTTCCATGTTATATAGAATAAAAAGATTTAAAAGATTCCCATTAATAAAAAGAGGGGAAAAAATGAAAATGCAAGGAGTAAATAAATTCTCTCCCGGGGTGTTTATAGCCACAACATCAAAATTTACACAACTGAATAATCATGTCTCTTGAATACCATGCAATGAGTAGAAGATAACACAGGGATCTTAAAATCTTTATCTTCCAAATTCATACGCCTATTCATTTCCAAATCAGGCACTACTCTTGTAGATCAATCTTTACACAAGCAAACACTAAGTTTTCAAAACAAGTAGTTCAATTATTCACCATATGAACAAAAACAACAAAGCAAGCCTCCTCAAAGGCAGAACACTGCAGTGTATTCATATAGAAGTTTGTTTGGATTGTGGAACCACAAGAATACCATATTATATCAAATCACTAGAATAAGTGCTTGCAAATTAATGACAGTTTCCTAACGACTTTATTTATGCTTATGATTATGGATGCATTAAACTACAAATCGTATTAAGCAATTTCCTGTTAGAAAATAAGACCAAAATCAGAACAAGTATCATCATCATCTCTCACCCTATCGAAACCAATGACATGTTCACTCATTTCATTAAGAACAGTAGCTATATGACTAAATGCATCAGCTGCTTATTCTCACCAAAACAATGCTTAAGAGCTGTTAGGGAAAGTCAACTATATATTCCTAATTATTATGTATTCCTTGTATAGCCAAGTGTATAGGCATATCTTTGTCTTTGAGAATTTTAGTTCTCTGATTTGAAATCTCTCAAGAGTCCTATGTCTTCGAACTCTATCTGTGTGTACCAAACCCACTGTGAAATGAGGTCACCCATATAAGATGATCTTTTGTTCTCACGTCCTACCCTAGAAGCACCACTGGCCATCAACTGGCCTTCCCCTAGACTTCAGCGCCTGGAAGAACATATGGCCTTCACGTGCCCTTTTTGTTCCATTGACCTCGCCCCACAATCCGACACGCGAGGCTGTTTTTGGCGATCGTTTTCGCTCCGGCTTCCCCCTACTTTGTCGACTTGAAGAGGGGACTCCACCCTAGGGTGCTACTGCCCCATTTGGTGACTTCTTGAAAGTGCTCCTGCTCATCCTTTGTGACTACAGGTTTTGTTTCATACTATTTTTGGTGCTGCTCTCTCTAGCTTGTGCATTTTCTGTTTGAGTCGAATACTGATTCTTGGGTTTCTATTTGTGGCACTAGGTTTGTGTTTCTTGGTAGCCTGGTGAAGACTTAAGTGATGCTTTAGTTAGCCTGTGGTAGTCTTATATAGAATGACAGAAAGTTAATCTATCACAGCGGATGTGATTTCTGTGATGAAGAAAATCACAGAACAAACTTAGTGGAGCAAATTGTGTAAAACAGTCTGTGTGTATCTTCAAAGTATTAATAAAGATGACCATCTCACTAGTGACCAGTTAAATACTATAGGGGAAGAAAGAGGAATAATGATAAGTAGTGTTAGTCTTGGCTAGTTAAAGAATTGGAGGGAAAGATACTTCACTAGCAACAGAATCTATTGTAGCCCATTATGCCATTCTGTTAGGATGCAGTTACACTGCTCTTGTATGAAGGAGAGAACTTCTGTAATAAGGCATTCCAAGAATCAATAACAGAATACATTTCTCTCTTTTACTCTTCTATTCTCTTCCCATCTCATCTTTCTTCCCTGTTTTGAGTTCCAATCTCTATATAGAGATTGTATCAGATCTGGTCCATAACAAATTGATATCAGAGATAAGTTGTGTGAGGGATTAGCTTTCTTTTTAGATTCGAAACACCGTGAAGGTGACTAGATCTGGAGCAGTTACTCAGGAATCAAGGATCTCTAATTTAGAGGAAGTTATTAAGGCTTTGCAAGAGGAAACCAGAAGGAATAAGGAGGAATTGAAAGAAGAAATTAAGCAAAGTGTGCAACAAGGAGTTCAAAGAGGTATAATTGATACCAGAAATGTTCTTCTGGAAGAATTGTGATCCAAAATTGGGGAAAATTTACTTGAAAAAAGCAGAGGAATGCATCAGGGTGACAATAAGGAAGCTGGTGCCTCTGTTGCTACTATTGGGGGAAGGGGAATTCTTCCCACATCAAAGGAGAACAATAATGTAACTCAGAAAGGTGATAACAATAGCTCTGGATTTGCAACTGATGCAAAAGGCATGTCCAAGATTTTACCCAAAGTTAAATTGATTACTTTTAATGGCAAAGAACCTAGGGCTTGGCTAAGAAAATGTACTAAGTATTTTAAGATGTATGGGGTTCCTGAGGAAGGGAATAGCAAGTTTATTCTTAATAGAAAGAGTTTATGCATATCATAATTGGGGTAAGGGTGATGGAGGTCATTCTTAGAGAAGATTTTGAGAAGAAATTGTGTTATAGGTGTGGGGATGAAGGATTAGGGAATGTAGTTGAGGAATTTATGAGATTAAGGCAAGAAAGCGCTCTTGAAGAGTATCAAGATAGATTTGAAGATTGAGAATCATGTTGGAAAGAGTTATGCCTAACCTAGGGGAAGCTTCATTTTTTTTTTTTTTTTGTCAAGCATTATTAGTGGATGAAGGAATGACATTAGAACCATGGTTAAAATGATGAAACCAGTTAATCTTTCTCAAGCTATTGAGGTTGCAAGATTGCAAGAACAACTCATAAATTCTACCAAGAAATCCACTCCTGACTCTAGACTCTACCAAGCTAATTTCAGATCTAACACTTTCTCACATTCAGCACCTCTCACCTATAAATTTAATCAACCATCTCAAAGTTATCCCTACGCTCCCAAACGTCCAATGACAGACCAGAATTCCAATTCAAAACAGTCAAATTCTGTGCAGAAAACCTTACCTACTACCAGTCAATCTTTTGTAAATCAGCCCTGTCACTAAGACTAATTCCATCAATTCCACTAATCCAAATTCAATTAAGCAACCCAGGCCCTGCTTTAAGTGTGGAGAAAAATACAACCTTAGCCATCAATGTAAACAGAAAACATTAATGTCCTTGCAAGTGACTAAGAAGGAAAGAGAAAGTTTCCTATTGCAGGGAAACGAAAAAGAGGAGGAAGAAAGGCATGATGCAATGGAGGGAGATGTACCTGACAATGATAAGGCAATAACTCTTTCAGTTCATTCTTTGGAGGGAATTCAAAGGGCTGAAACTATTAGGGTTATTGGCAAGTTTCAAAACAGGGAATTTTCCTAATTCTGGTGGACAGTGGAAGTACCCATAACTTCTTGGATACCAAAGTAGCTAGGGAATTGAAAGTTCCTTTTGTAGAAGTAACTGCAATTTTGTTAAGGTAGCAAATGGTAGAAAAATTGTTAGTACTTGTATTTGCCAGCATTTAACTAAAAGATTCATCAATATCCTTTCAACTTTGACTTCAGATTGTTAGAAATGGGCAATTTTGATATGATCCCTGGAGTTTATTGGCTTAAACACTTTAATCCCATTTTATTTGATTTCCACTATTCTAAAATCAGTTTCAAGAAGGATGGGAAGGAGATAATATTGCAGGGAGTTAGTGATATGGGGTTTCAATCCAAGCTACTGAATTGTTTGAGTTATCAACAGCTCTTACAAAAGCAAGGGAGGGATTTTCAAACTCCTTTATTCTGTGTGGAACTATCTCGATCACCTTCAACTGCATTTCAAATTACTGCAGTAGGTAATGTTGTTTCAAATACTCCTGATACTAATTCAGTTGAATTAAAGAATCTATTAAATAAGTATCAGTGTATTTTTGAAGATCCAAAGACCTTACCACCAATTAGAAGTCACAATCATTTTATTCCCTTTGTACCAACAGCAGAACCTGTGAATATTAGGCCTATAGGAACCCTCATTTTCAGAAAGCAGAAATAGAGAAATTGGCAGATGAAATGTTACAAAATGAGGTCATTCAACCCAACGCCAGTCCTTATTCTTCTCCAAGACTTCTTATCATGAAAAAGGATGGTTCTTGGAGGTTTTGCATTGACTATAAAAAGTTAAAGGACCTCACTATTAAAGACAAGTTCCCAATTCCAATAATTGATGATCCTTTAAATGAGCTTCAATTCATGGTGCTTTAATCTTTTCTAAGATTGATTTAAAGGCAGGTTACCACCAAATCAGGATGAGTCCACCTGATATTCATAAAACAACCTTTAGGACCCATCATGGGCATTATGAATTTACTGTTATTCCCTTTGGGCTAACAAATGCCCCTGCCACTTTTCAGGCTCTTATGAATCACATATTTCAGCCCTATTTAAGGAAGTTTGTGTAAGTATTCTTTGATGATATCATCATATATAGCTCATCACGGGAACAACATTTGCAAAACTTGGAATTAGTGTTTGAAGTGTTGAAACAACAATGGCTGTATGCCAAACGCAGTAAGTGTCCATTTAGCAAAACTGAGATAGATTATTTGGGCCTTAATATATCTGGAAAGGGAGTTGCCATAGACCCTGCCAAGATTCAGGCCGTTACGTCTTGGCCAACCCCTAAATCAGTGAAAGAATTGAGGAGGTATTATGGAAAATTTGTGCACAATTATGGTATAATCAGTAAACCTACTACTGATATGTTAAAAAAGAATGCTTTCCAATGGACTGATGCAGCTCAATATGCATTTGATAATCTTAGAACAATCATGTTTCAAGCACCAATATTAGCACTTCCTGATTTCTCTAAGCCATTTACTTTTGAAACAGATGCTAGTGGTTCTAGGATGGAGGCAGTCTTGCAATAGAAAGGGCATCCCATTGCATATTTCTCTAAGGCATTTGGTCCCAAAACAAAGGCCTTGTCAGTCTGTGAGAGAGAGTTGTAGGCCATTACTTTTGTTGTCTCCAAGTATAGATATTACTTGGAGCAAGGTCCATTTTTTATTAAGACTGACCATGAGAGTATTAAGCACTTGATGGAGCAAATATTGCATACCAACTCGCAATTAAGGAGTGTTTCTAAATTATTAGGCCTGCAATACAAGATTTTGTGTAGAAAGGGTGTAGATAACAAAGTTGCTGATGCTTTGTCTAGAAAACCTGCCGTAGCAGATGCTGAATTATACTCTTCATGCCTCCTTGCACTCTACTTGGATGACTCAATTGTCTCACAATTATGATGGGGATCCTAAAGCAGCAGAATTAATATCTCATCTTTCAATAGATATGTAACAATCGGCAAAAGATGCCACCTGGGAGGATAGTGCTTTACTGAAGGCCAGTTCCCTGAAGTTCCACTTTCTTGGGGGCAAGAAAATACTAGAAGAGGGGGTATTGTTACATATTATAGGAGGAAATATAAGAATAAGATGTGATTAGGAATTCTAGAAGAGTTGAGGAGTTAGTAATTAGCAGGAAGTGTAACTAATTCTGTTGTGTTAGCTAGAATAGTCAGCTGAAGTATTTACAAGGCAGTTATTGTTTATAAATACTTCAACCGTCACCTTGTTGTAATTCATTCCAGGAATTAGCAAGAATACAGTCTCTCTCTTCTATTCTTTCTATTCTTACCTCTATTCCCCTATTTCTTTCTCTTAGGGTTTCATAAACCCTAACATAGAGCTTCTGGTGTCGCAAGAACTACAGCAGGTAGCCCCCAAAAAAGCATTGCAGTCAAGCGTTATCACCAGGAACAGTCTACCAGTCTCACAAGTTCTCATCAAATGGCTTCACTATTCAGTAACGTGGGAGGATGCCTCTTTCATCACCTCCAAATTTCTAGATTTTGCACCCTTCTTGGGGCAAGAAGGTGCTAAAGATTGTTACATATGTGAGGAAAAAGTACAAAAGGAAGAAGTCTAGAGAATAGTTAAGAGGATGAATTGTTATAGAGGTAGTTAAGAGGAGACAAGAACAGCTGTAACTACTTCAGTTAGAATAACTGAAGCTAGCTGAAGCTGTATAAATAAGTAGAAAGAACACTTGAAATGATAACTAAAGTTCTCATCTCTCTAATTCTTTCTTCTCTCTATCTCTGCTATTAACTCTCTCTAAATTCTCTATTTCTTTTCTTCCTAATTCTTTTCTTTCCCAGTTACCTATAACTGCCTCATTAGGGATTCAAACCCTAACAAAGGGGAAGGCAAGAAGGAAACAAACAATAATCTAATCTTACTTTGTCAGTTATCTTCTTGTTTCCTCTTCATGCTCTCATGCTTCCAGTTATCTTCTTGTTTCTCTTCATGCTCTAATGCTTCCAGCTATCTTCTTGTTTCCTCTTCATGCTCTCATGCTTCTCTCCCTGCACAGCCATTATCAAATTCCAACAAAAGCCAAACAAAAATACCACACAAATAAAAAAGAAGCACAGAAGGATGCTACAGAGGAAATTTCCTCATACAAGCTAAAACCAAAATGATCCCATCAGAAAAGAATTACAGCAAGGTCAAGCCATTTCAGCACAGTAACAAGTTGGATGGTTCTAAACAATCAAAGATGTATCATTTATAGTAACAAAAACACAAAATTAAAAGCTTACTAGGCTAAGGATGTGGCAGTTCATGATATCACCCTTATAAATGAATGAAGTTTTGATCTCAAAACTGGCAGAATAAATAATTTTTGGATTAAATTAGGATGCACTGCAGTTGGTTTCCTCAAAGACAAACAATTTAAGAGTGCGGGGGTAATCATCTTGAATAGTAGCATGATATCCAAAAGCATGAGGAGTCCCAGTGTGCAGATAACAGAAACGCCGATTCCCTAAGTGCAAAATAAAACTGCTACAATCCAAGTCATAAAAAGAGTCAACTTCTTCCCTCATTGATATAGTCTTGATTGGGAGGCTGCTGAACATTCTTGGATTTGGGTCTATATTAGACAAGGGCCCTAACCTTAAGATACGGTTGTGGAGAAGTCCATGCAAACCATAAAGGTATTTGTCGCTGCTATCTTCCCCAACTGCAGTAAAAGTGAGAAAATCGTCAGCGGTAATCTTCTCTTTCTCCAACTTCGTTGAGGATGTCCATTCTAAGGTGTCCAGATTGAAGACTGAAAGTACCCTGAAATGGTCTGCATCACTGCCAACAAAGAAAATAAACCTTCCACCAACAAAGGAGAAGTGCCACCAGATCGGAATATCTATTGGCGGATCATCAAGAACCATCCATTTAGCGCTCTCAGAATCAAAGCATTCAAAGAATCTGATAGAATTATTGACGGGCATCCCTTTCTCGTTATAACAAGGTAGAGTGAAGTCAGCAGCAATGCTGCCACTAAGAACAAAAATCTTACCATCAGCCACAACTGCACATGGATCACTTTTTCCGGTGTTCATGGACACACCCCTTTTCATCGAACCTTTGCCGTCAATAGGGTCAAAGATATACACATCTTTTGGGAACCATTGATCAAAAGGAACCCTGGGATCCTCCAAGTCGTGTTCCCCACCAAGAAAGTAGAATTCAGACCCCAACTGGACGGAGCACATTCCTCTGGGATATTCTCGTTCCGGAAATTCAAGAATCGCAGAGAGATTGTTGACCCCACAAGCTCAAAGGAGCATAGATTTTGATGATACCAAAACTCAACTAGAATTAAACTAACATTGTTTTAAGTGTTGTGCTTCTCAAAAGAACAAAAGGAAAAGTCACAAGGATTTCATGATGGATTCATGCTTCTGAAGAAAGGATGACATTCTAAAGATAACACAGGACGAATCAAAGGAGATAAAAGAAGAAAATGTTACCTTCCAAGGCTACATTGAAAATCAGAATTGATGGTACATATAGTATAGAAGTTAAGTTTTATTTTTAGGATTACTTGTGAAAAGAATTGAGGAGTAAAAGTCAATGATGCTTATTTTCAATCCCTCAAATGATTTTTCTTTTAAACATCATTATTGGCCCAAAAAAAAAAGTATTTGACTATGATTTGGTGTGAAGTTTTATAGTTTTGAAAGTTATGCAGAAAAGTTTTCCTGGTATGCTAACTGGTTTGCTACTTATTTTAGTATGCTAACTGGTTTGCTACTTTTTTTTTATAATGCTAAGTTTTTTTTTTTTTTCAAGTATAATGCTAATCAAAACTGCACAACATCACAAAAAAAAAAAAAAATAATAATTTTTTTTTTTTTCTTCAAAATAAAAAAAACGTTCAAATTTAAAAACAAAAAAAAAAAAAAAGCTCAAAGCTATAAATACTTTTTCCTTTTGCCAAAATTAATGAAAAGTCTCAAAAAAAAAAAAAAAAAAAAGCTTCATTCAAAAGTGCTCAAAGTTTTTTTTTTTTTCATTTTTATCTATCATTCTCTTCTTCTTTTTTTATTATATTTATTATTGAGAGAGAGTAGAGTTTAACATTATTATATTATAAGAGTCATTCATTCAGTGTTTGAAGTTGTGGTTGTGAAAGAAGTGTGTGGGTTGTAAGCTTTGAAGAGCTTGTGAAGTAAAGTGTTTTTTTTTGATTGTTTTAGAAGAGAGATTTAAAAAGAGAAGAAAAGAAGAGTGAAGAGAAGAGAGAGTGGATGTAGGCTAGTTAAAGCCGAACCACTATAAAAATTTCATTGTTCATTTTCTCAACCCTTGCTCTTTACATTTATGCAATTTAACTTTATGATTGATATGCCTTTGCTGATATGAAAGTTGATATTGTTTGCTGATAACCTTGCTGTAAACTGAGAAAATTAGTTTACTGCTAAATCTGCTGATATCTGATATAATCTGCTTGTTATTTGATTTGAGGTCAGTTAGGATATCTGGTATTCTGCTCTGGTTGCTGTGTTAAAAATTTTTCAGATTACTGATATCTTTACTGAATGCTGATATAATTTGTTAGATCAGTATACTGATTGCATATAGCTTAACTTTGAATCAACTTGTCATTAGAGTTGTATTGTTCATATTTCACATTAGTCAATTGAGTTGAACCTAGCTGCAATTTTCAAAGGTTTTGAGCAAGAACAGAAAATTGTTTTTAAAGTCCAATTCACCCCCCCTCTTGGACATATTTTGGGACATCAATTTGGTATCAGAGCTTGTTTCTCTTGCTAGAGGATTAAACCCCTTAGAGTGATCCATACACATGGCTAGTTCATCTAGAAATTCTGCTGGTATACCTGCCCCCTTAGCTGAAGGTTATTCCATCACTAGACCACCACTTTTTAATGGCACAAATTACTCCTTTTGGAAAACTAGAATGAGAAACTTTATACAATCTGTTGACATTGATGCTTGGAGGATAGTTAAAGATGGTCCTTATATTCCTTATAAAACCAGTGAAGGAACCGTACAAAATCCTAAAGCTGAAATTGAATTTGATGATAATGATTGGAAGAAAATTTCTACAAATGCCAAGGATATTAACATTCTTCATTGTGTTCTTGATATTAATGAGTATAATCGTGTTTCAGGATGTCAAACTGCAAAAGAAATATGGGACAAACTAGAAGTCACATATGAAGGAACTGATGTGGTAAAAGAGTCAAAGGCAAACCTCCTCATCCGTGATTATGAGTTATTTGAGATGAAACCTGGTGAAACTATTGCTGAGATGAGTACCAGATTTATAGATCTTGTCAATCTACTTAAAGCTCTTGGAAAGAGATTTGAGGAATAAGAACTTGTAAAGAAAATTCTGAGGTCTCTTCCAAAGTCATGGGAAGCAAAGACTACTGTTATTCAAGACACCAAGGATTTCAGAAAATACACCTATGATGAGCTAATTGGTTCTCTCATTGCACATGAGATGATCTATAAGAAAGATGAGAAAGAAGGTGTCAAAAGAAAAAGAAAGGTATAGCCTTCATATCCGAAAAGGTAGATGAGAAAAAGAAAAGTGTTGTTCTTAAAGCTAGTTCAAGTGATGATTCAAGTGCTTCAAGTGATGATGATGAAGATATGGCTATGATAGTCAAAAGATTCAAAAGACCATTTAGAAAAGGTGGAAGCAAATACAAGAAGTTCACAAAGAAATATGCTCCAAAGACTCCAAATCATTCAAGTGAAATAGTTTTTATGAGTGTAACAAACCAGGCCACATTAAGCCAAAATGTCCTACTTTGAAGAAGAAAAACAAGTTTAGAAAGGACAAAAGCAAAAAGGCAATGGCAGCAACATGGAGTGATAGTGACTCTTCATCAAATGATGAAACAAGTGACAAAGAAGCTGCAAACACTTGTATGATGGCAATTGAAGAAAAAGGTGAAAGCTCACACATCGAAAATAGTGAAAATGAGGTAAATCTTGAACTTTCTAATGTTGATGAATTAGAACTTGCTTTTGTGAAGACATATGATAAATATAGAACTTTTAAAAAGAAATGCAAAATTTTAGTTCATGAAAATTGTGTTTTAAGATCAGAAAATATTTCCTTGAGTATGGCTTCAAAGGAAAATGAATTTTACAAATCTCAAATGAAATTATTTAAGGAAGTTAATAATGAGCTTCAAAGATCAAAAGAAGTGTGTGAACAACTTCTTGAGAAAAATAGAATTCTTGAAGCAAAAGTTGAATCTTTGATAAGAGATTTATCTTAGTTTACAAAAGGAAAAGAAACACTTGATATACTTCTTGGGAATCAAAGATCCACAAATGAAAAATCTAGAATTGGTTATGATGGATTTATGAAATATGGAAAATACAAACAATTTTTTGTTAAAGCTACATCCTTTTCTCAACCGAGTATTACATGCTTTTATTGTAATCATAAAGGTCATATGATTAATGCTTGTCCTATTAGGAAAGGAACCTTTAAGGCAAAGAAAGCATGGGTGCCTAAAGGGACTTTACCTAATATTACTAACACACAAGGACCCAAAGTTGCTTGGGTACCTAAGAACAGCTAACTGATTTCAGGTCTGCCTAAGGAGTATGCTGGAAACAGAATATTGGTACATTGATAGTGGCTGCTCTAGGCACATGACAGGAAATAAAGGCAAGTTTTTCTCTCTTACTTTGAAAGAAGAAGGTTATGTGAAATTTGGTGATAAAAGTAAAGCTAAAATTATTGGATGTGGAACTATTGGTAAAAATCCTTGCATTGAGAATGTTGCATTAGTACAAGGATTAAAGTATAATATTTTAAGTGTTAGTCAATTATGTGATAATGGTTTTAAAGTTGTTTTTACTTCTACACATTGTGAGATTCATGGAAATAATGTTATGTGTGCTGGTGCTAGAATAGATAATATTTACTTACTTGATTTAACAAGTCTTGAAGAAAATTGTGAAACATGCTTTATGACTTCAGATGATAGTGCATGGTTATGGCATAGAAAATTAGGACATGCTAGCATGAGTACACTTGCTAAACTCTCTAGAAGGAACCTTGTTAGAGGACTTCCAAAGCTAAGATTTGAAAAAGAATTTCAATGCAAAGCTTGTGCACTTGGTAAGCATACAAAATCATCTTTTAAATCAAAAAATGTTGTAACTACGTCTAGACCATTTGAATTATTACATCTTGATCTTTTTGGTCCAATCACACCTAGAAGTCTAGGAGGCAAGGCTTATGCATTTGTAATTGTTGATGATTTTTCAAGATTCACATGGACTTTCTTTCTTGCTCATAAAGATGAAACCTTTGATATATTTGAAGCTTTTTGCAAAAGAACTCAAAATGAAAAAGGATATTGCATAACATCTTTGAGGAGTGATCATGGAAAAGAATTTGAAAATAATTTGTTTGAAAATTTCTGCTCTCAAAATGGTATTTATCATACATTTTCAGCTCCTAGAACTCCACAACAAAATGGAGTTGTTAAAAGGAAAAATAGATCTTTGCAAGAAATGGCAAGAACAATGCTGAATGAAAACAGTTTGCCAAAATATTTCTGGGTAGAAGCTGTAAATACAGCATGCTACATTTTGAACAGAGTTTCCATTAGAGCTATTTTAAAGAAAACTCCTTATGAACTATGGAAAGGAAGAAAACCCAATATTGCATATTTTCATGTCTTTGGCTGCAAATGTTACATTTTGAATAACAAAGACAGCAATCTCAAGAAATTTGATGCTAAATCTTGTGAAGGAATATTTCTAGGCTATTCAACAAATAGCAAAGCATATAGGATTTTCAATAGAAAAACATTGACCATGGAAGAATCAATGCATATACTTTTTGATGATGCTAACACTTCCTTGCAAAGGAAAGATTCTTGTGATGATGAAATTGAGCAGATTCTAAATTCAAAGAATTCAAATAAAGATGAGCTTGATTCAAAATAACTTGTGGAGGATGATCAAAATGACAAAAAAGAAGAACTTCCTTGCTCCACAAATGTTGAAATTCAAGAAGACTCCCAACCAAATGTGGAAGAACTGCAAATTGAGCAACCTCAACATCAAGATATTCCACAAGAATGGAGGTACCATAGAAATCATTCCAAAGATGACATTCTTGATAGTCCATCACAAAGAATGATGATAAGAGCTCAACTTAGAAGATATTTTGGTAATGTTGCTTTTATTTCTCAATTTGAACCCAAAACATATGATGATGCTCAAAATGATGAAAATTGGCTTTTTGCTATGCAAGAGGAATTAAATCAATTTGAAAGAAATAAAGTGTGGACACTTGTTCCTAAACCTAAAAAGCATTCTGTTATTGGAACTAAATGGGTATTTAGGAATAAGATGGATGAAAAAGGACATGTAATTAGAAATAAAGCTAGACTAGTAGCTCAAGGATACAACCAAGAGGAAGGTATTGATTTTGATGAAACCTTTGCTCCGGTTGCTAGAATTGAAGCTATTAGAATGTTGTGTGCATTTGCATGTTTTAAGAATTTCATGCTTTATCAAATGAATGTTAAAAGTGCATTTTTAAATGGATATATTGATGAAGAAGTTTATGTAGCTCAACTTCCTGGTTTTGAAGACCCTCACTTTCCAAATCATGTTTACAAGCTTATTAAAGCTCTCTATGGTTTAAAGCAAGCTCCTAGAGCATGGTATGAGAGACTTAGTAAATTTTTGCTTCAAAATGATTTTAAAAGAGGAAAAGTGGATACTACTCTTTTCATTAAGAAACTAGGAAAAGACATGCTTATTGTGCAAATCTATGTAGATGATATTATTTTGGGTGCTACTAACCATTCTCTTTGTAAGAAATTTTCCAACATAATGAAAAGTGAATTTGAAATGAGTATGATGGGTGAACTCACTTTCTTCCTTGGATTGCAAATTAAGCAAATGAAAGATGGAATTTTTATAAATCAGTCCAAGTACATAAAGGATATGCTAAAGAAGTTCAAAATGGAGGATATGAAAAGTATCGGAACTCCCATGAGCTCAACAATTAAATTGGAGAAAGATGAAAAAAGTAAAGAGGTAGATAACAAACTTTATAGAGGTATGATTGGTTCTTTACTCTACTTGACAGCATCTAGACCAGACATTCATTTTAGTGTATGTTTATGTGCAAGATTTCAATCATGTCCAAAAGAATCTCATCTTATAGCTGTTAAAAGAATTTTTAAGTACCTCATTGGCACTCACAGCATTGGCTTGTGGTATCCAAAATGTGAATCATTTGATCTTATTGGTTATAGTGATTCAGATTTTGCTGGTAGTAGACTGGACAGAAAAAGCACTTCTGGAACTTGTCAATTTCTAGGTCATGCATTAGTTTCATGGCACAGTAAAAAGCAAACCTCTGTTGCACTTTCTACTGCAGAAGTTGAATATATTGCAGCTGGAAGTTGTGTTGCACAGATTTTGTGGATGAAACAACAGCTTGAAGATTTTGAAATTAAATTTGATCACATTCCCATAAGATGTGACAATACTAGTGCTATAAACCTATCAAAAAATCCTGTTCAACACTCTAGAAGCAAGCATATTGAAATTAGACATCATTTTATTAGGGATCATGTTCAAAATGGTGATATTCAAATTGAATTTGTCCTTCGAAAACAAATTTAGCGACATTTTTACAAAGCCACTTAATGAGGAAATTTTTTGCAAAATAAGAAGAGAACTTGGTATGATTGATGCTCTTGATTAAGTTTTGATGCATTTTCATGTTTCTATATAAAAATGAAGTGATATATGTTGGTTTGTAGTGTTAAAAATGCATTCTGATATTTCTGGTGCAATTTGAAAAATTCTGGGTCTTATCAGATATGAACAGTATTTTGCAGAATTTGATCACAGTGGCATACTAATTTGTTTGCTAATTTTCGTGATTGCTAAATGCTTCACCACTGCTCCTAACTTTTCGTTGGCAAACTGGAAGTCAGGTCTGATTGCACTAAAACTCTAAAATTATTTTTTTTCTCTCGAGTGCCTATTCTGCATGTTTAAAGAGCATAGTACTTAAATACCCCTCTATTTAGAGCATTGCATCTTTATGTGATTTAAGGGCAAAATGGACTTTTGACATATAAACTAGCGCGGGACTCAAATTTTTTTTTTCAGAACCATCAATCTTCTCACTGCTTCTCCACTGATACACGGTACCCATTCTCTGCAAATGTCTCCATTTATGTCTTTTCAGTTTTTAAATTCAAAAATCTCTTCTCTTTCCGTTGCTTCTTCTCCCAAAACCCGAACGAAAGCGTCTTCGCTCCATCTGCAAACCCATTCCATTCGCAACCTTCCAAGCCATCATCTCCTTTCATCGTTCTTAAATATTTCCGAAACCCATTGGCTGTGAATCGATTAAATCGATTGTTTCAAGTTAGAAAAACCCCAAAATTTTTCATTTCCGTTATTTGTCTAAATCTGCCGAAAGAAACCATTTCCTGTTGGATTTTTTTTTGACACGCCTGATAACGATTCGCACTCTCTGTCTCTGCAAATCTCAGGTATTGAATCTAAAACTTTAATGGAATCGTGTTTTATATTTTTTGGGGACTGTTCTGTTTGTTCTGCTTTCGCAATAAGTTGTTTATTTTTTTTGAACATTAACATTTCGTAAAAATGTGGTATATAACAAAATCATGAATCGGTTGCCATGGATTCTCAAAAACCCGAGTATCTCTTGTTGTCTGTTCTATCTTTATGACATTGTGCTAAGTTGTACTAGAAATATGTTGATGTGCTTTGAATTATTATGTATTGGCTGCTCACATCGTTAAATTTGTGAACTCAGTTTTCACTGTCCTTACGGCCTAATTTTCTTCTGAGTTGGTCATGGCGCAGGGAAAAAGGAAAAGGAAAAGCTAAAATCACCACATATTCATCGTCTTCGGACTCCACTGATGCAAGTGTTCCTGCATCTCCTCCTCCATAAAAAGATGCTCCTCTGGTAATTGGAAAATCAAAAGAGACGCCCAAGAAAAGAACAAGTGAGCCTGTCCAAGAAAAAGGAACCAAAAAGAAAAAGACTTCAAAAGCTCCAGTTATGCATATGGAAAGGGCCATTCATGAGCCAAGGTATATCCACTGGCCTGCTTTTATTGAAGTTTCTGTTCCTTTACAATCCTTGTTTGAATATCAAAAATGGGATAAATTGTGCTCTGACACTGAAGGAGTATTTGTGGACTTAGTTCAAGAATTCTATAAGAATTTAAGGGTTGATGATTCTGACAGAGATGAATCTTTTAAGGTGAAAATGAAAGGGAAAGTCTATGAAGTGACGGTTGATAGATTAGCCAAAGCCTTAGGAATCCCAAACTGTGGGAATAAAATCTGTTCTCACAAAGATGTTTTTGTTGTTGGTGGATTTAACAAAAGAGATTTTGAGGCTGAAGTGTTTAAAGGGGAAGTGAAGGATAAGACTAGCATTACCCATGCTCATCAACATATCAAAATTCTTCATAGTTTTATCATCTATGTGCTGAATCCTAGAACTGGCAGTCCAAATTATTTAAGTACTCTTGATCTTTGCATTATCTGGCATATTGTGAATCAAATTGAATTCAATCTTGCCTACTTTATGCTGAAGCAAATCATGAAATGGAAACCACCTTACAAGCTACCTTATGCCCATCTTCTTAATGGTCTGTTTAGAGACTTTGGGATACCTTTGGAAACTGAGAAACTTAGGACAAATATGATCCCAATTACAAGTTTGCAAAAAGATGATGATGGCAGAAAACTTAGATTTGAACAAGGTGCTAGTTCCAAGGATAGTGCAAGTGGTACTTTTAATGTTGAAGGAATTTTGGAGCAAGTGAACAACTTGAGGGAATTTGTTGAAATGGAACTTGAAGAGCTACAGAAATTTAGAGGTTTTCAAACTGTTCTTATGAATGCTCTAGATTCTAAAGTTGATGGCACTTTGATGTTGATGTACAAAATTGTGGAAGAATTGTTTAAAATCAAAGTTCATCTGGGTATTTCAACCACTGAAGCTGGAGAAACCAGTAAGGCTGCTACTGGTTCTGTTCCTCAAACAGAGAAAGAAAAAGAAAAAGAGGAAGAGAAAGAAGAAGAGGAAGAACAGGAAACAGAAGAGGAAGAAGAAGAAGAAACAGAAGAAGAGGAAGAAAAAGAAACAGAAGAAGAGGAAGAAAAAGAAACAGAAGAAGAAGAAGAGAAAGAGGAAGAAAAGGAAGAAGAGGAAGAAGATGAAACTGAAAAAGATGATTCTGATGATGGAAATGGTAATGGAGGCAGCAAAGAAGGAAGTGGGAAGGAAATGAGTGACTCAGAATCTGAGACAGAACCTCAGACTCCTGCTCCTGCTGCTCCTGGTAAAGGAAAGGGAAAAACAGCTCCAAAGGAACAAAGTAGTAAGAAGAAAGGGCAAACTGGTAAACCATCTGGCAAAAAGACTAAAACTGGCAAAAAGTTGACAGCAGAATCTGGTACTACTGCTGCAACTGAGTTAGCAGCTGGCCCGGTTACTCCCTTAACACCAGGAACTGAAATGGCTGCTGAAATTCTTCAAACCGTAAGTGATAAACCTATCAAGCCAAAAAAGGTGAAGATGGCTGCTCCAAAACCAATCAGAAGAAGCTCTAGGCTGCAAGGATAAAAAATCATACTGCATGTTTACTGATTGAATTTTGTCTAACAGTCTGTTTCTTAATTTGCTACTTGGTTTGCTACTTTTAGTTTTTCTGAACTTTAATTAGTTTGCTATATCAGTTACTGTTTTGACTGTTTATTTACTGCACTTTAACTGAATTTTGATTTATACACATATGCATGATTTCTCCCATTATCTTTTGATGCTGACAAAAAGGGGGAGAAAATGAATGAGTAATCTTGATGTAGTTTGTGATGATTCATATAGTTTGTTTTGTGATGATTCATATAGTTTGTGATTACTCGTGACTCGTGATTGATGTAGTTTGTGAATAGTATATTGTTGATATAACTTTATAGTGTGGATATTGTTGATATAACTTGTGAATGATATACAGTTTGTGATTAGTGTGCATATTGTGCATATTTAGTTAGTATCTTTAGTCACACTTGACTCCTTAAGAAAATGCTTATGAATATTTCATTGAAATTATTAAGGGGGAGTTATTTGTGATTAATTGTTGATATAAGCACATACATAGGGGGAGTTATTCTCACATATACATTCATACATATACTCACACTTATTTACATTTACATGGTGATTCAATTGAGTTTTTTCATCATCAAAAAAGGGGAGATTGTTGACCCCACAAGCTCAAAGGAGCATAGATTTTGATGATACCAAAACTCAACTAGAATCAAACTAACATTGTTTTAAGTGTTGTGCTTCTCAAAAGAACAAAAGGAAAAGTCACAAGGATTTCATGATGGATTCATGCTTCTGAAGAAAGGATGACATTCTAAAGATAACACAGGACGAATCAAAGGAGATAAAAGAAGAAAAGGTTACCTTCCAAGGCTACATTGAAAATCAGAATTGAAGGTACATATAGTATAGAAGTTAAGTTTTATTTTTAGGATTACTTGTGAAAAGAATTGAGGAGTAAAAGTCAATGATGCTTATTTTCAATCCCTCAAATGATTTTTCTTTTAAACATCATTATTGGCCTAAAAAAAAAAGTATTTGACTATGATTTGGTGTGAAGTTTTATAATTTTGAAAGTTATACAGAAAAGTTTTCCTGGTATACTAACTGGTTTGCTACTTATTTTAGTATGCTAACTGGTTTGCTATTTTCTCAAGTATGCTAACTGTCTCAACTCTGCACAATATCGCAGAAAACGATAAAATAACGGCTATTTTCTTGAAATTCGTATCTGTAACGTTCAAATGAGTTCTCCAACGGTAAAAAACGTTCCAAAGCTATAAATACACCTTCCTTTGGCCATTTTGCACTTAATGAAAGTCTCTCCACTGTTCAAAAATCATAAAAGCTTTCATTCAAAGTGCCCAAAGTGTTTTTATTGCTCATCATTGGCTTATCTACTCAACTCTTCTTTATAGATTCTGTTGTATTGAGTGAGAGTGAGTTTTAAACACATTATTATCATTTATGAGAGGTCATTCAAGCACCTAGTGAAGCTTGGTTGTGAAAAGTGTTTGGGATAACACTTGGTAGAAGTGTGAAGCTACTTGTAAAAGCTTTAGTGAGAAGATTTGTAAAGGGCTTTTGTCTCTTGCCTTTAAAAGAGAAGAATAGTGAAGTGAAGACTCAAAGTGGGATCTTTGAGAGAGTGGATGTAGGCTAGTTAAAGCCGAGCCACTATAAAAATTTCAGTGTTCATTTTCTCAACCCTTACTCTTTACATTTATGCAATTTAACTTTATGATTGATATGCCTTTGCTGATATGAAAGTTGATATTGTTTGCTGATAACCTTGCTGCAAACTGAGAAAATTAGTTTACTGCTAAATCTGCTGATATCTTATATAATCAGCTTGTTATTTGATTTGCTGTCAGTTAGGATATCTGGTATTCTGCTCTGGTTGCTGTGTTAAAAATTTTCCAGATTACTGATATCTTTACTGAATGCTGATATAATTTGTTAGATCAGTATACTGATTGCATATAGCTTAACTTTGAATCAACTTGTCATTAGAGTTGTATTATTCATATTTCACATTAGTCAATTGAGTTGAACCTAACTGCAATTTTCAAAGGTTTTGCGCAAGAACCGAAAATTGTTTTTAAAGTCCAATTTACCCCCCTCTTGGACATATTTTGGGACATCAGAGATGATGAGGTTCCGCTGTTTCATCTTTTGGGATCTTGATTTCAAACATAGAGAGAACCATTTCTCCACATCCATGACGCAACAACATGTAAATCGTTGTGCTCATTTCCTCGGCGAATTCGGTTTTGATAAAGGAAGGATAGGTTTGGAGCTAATCTTCAATTCGAAGCGCCTGAAGAATTTTCAGATGGAGGGCTTAGGCTCACAATTTGGGTATCGAGACAAAGGAGGAGAACATTGGGTAAAAATCACAATTTTTTTAATATCATTAATTATAATAATAAATAATTAAATTTAGTTGATTAATAAAAATTAAAATTAATTTTAAAATAAGTAGAAATTTCTTTATATTATTAATGATATTAAAAAAATTAAAAAACATTTAAATAAACTTAATTAATTGGATTTGAAATCTCTATTTTGATTAATTCATTAAATAATAATTATTTTTATTTTAAAAAATTTAAACTTAGTTGATTAGATTCATTTTCTACTTAAATTTAAATTTTATTTTATTTTATTTAAAAATTTTTAATCCTATCTATATTTAAATTTTATTTAATTAAATTTTTTAATATAATTTAAAATAAAATTTTATAAAATAATAATTACAGTTGTACAATCAATTTTTTTCCAAAATCATTACTTCATTTAAAAAAATTGATCCATCTTTTTTAATAATTAACTAAGTACACAGAAATTCACCTTTTTTTTGTAACATTTATATTTTATAAAAGCTTGTGTATTTCCAATCGAAATTCAAATGTTTAACTTTATTTTTTATGGTATTTTTCCTTTAAGACCATTTTTTTAAATTGATTAATCATTGAATTTATAATTTAATTTTTATTAATAAATTATTCTTTTAGTTAATTTATAATATTAAGTTATAATTTATACATCTATCTTTGAAGAAATTGGGATTGCCAATAATGCTTTTCATCCTTTTATATTAATTATAATTATATTTTTATTATTTATATAAATTTAAAATTTTAATTTTAGAGTATATATAAATTTAAAATTTTTAATCCTAATTATACTTAATTTCAATTAAATATAAAATTTTATAAGAAGTAATTAACTCAAATAAAAAAAATTAATCAGTGAAAAATAAAAATAATAATAATAAACTACAAGGAATGCATTATTAATAAACTAATATTATAATATAATTAATTTAAGATTGAAAATTATTATTCAAGACCCACTTCTTCTTATGTACAATTTGCACAAAGAAGTTAAATTACTCAAGTTAAATATGATAGTGAAGCTATTTTTTAGTAGAATTTAGGTGGTCTATCTGAATATCAAACTTTAAATATTTTACAAGTGGCTGTAGCTTGTACTGCTTATATAATCAAAGGAAATTCTTTTGTAAAAATAACAAAAATTAATTTATTTGTATGCATCTATGTGTTTAAATATTTTGATTTTAATAGAAAAATGTTAATATATTATTAAAATTATGTGTAAAATTTATATTTATAATTTATAATTTATTTTTTAATAAAAAAATTTATATTATATAATGATAAACTAAAACAAAAAAAATGAAATAAATCCATGAATATACCTCCCATCTTCAATCTTCCATGGGGCGGAGATGGAAGAAGTAATTCTTACTTCTAACATTTTAAATCAATTTGCGGGCATTTCTATAATTTCGTTTTCATATTATGCATTTTTTTATATTATATTTCATATAAAGGCCTTAAAGGATTGAAATTTTATATTATATTTATAACATGATACTATAAAATAAATTTTACATGATGCAGGAAAAAGAAAAAAATATGTCTTAATTCTTTTTTTATTAAAATTTGAACTTTTTTCGATATAGGTATAAAAACTTTTGTGATGAATACAAGTTATTCTTAGTTTATAATATTTAATATTTATTAAAATATAAATATTTAACTTTTTATCACAATTTTTTTATAATTTAAAATATATTAAACACCATAAATTATTTATATTGAATTACAATTACTATATATTTAAACTAAGCAATAAAAAAACTACTTAAATATTAAAATATATAAAACATTTTTATTAAGTTAGAATTATATTTGTTGAATATTAATTTTTCAAGATTAATTAAAATAATTTTAATTTATGTAATTAAATTTAACACAAATTTATATAAAAAAAATTATTATAACCTATAAATCATTTGATATAAAGGTAGTGCATGGTCTTAGGGTTTCAAAAAATAACACCAAATTATATTAGAATTGAAAAAACTATTATTGTAAGAATCGAACTATATTAAATTGAATTTATATTTATTGTTTTGGTTCAGTTTTGATTATTTATCTATAATCGAATTATAACCGTATCAAAATGATATTGAATTAGAATTTAATAAAAAAAAGGACTATATATATATATATATATATATATATATATATATATATATATATATATAATTTTAATACAATTATATATATCTATATGTAATTAAGGTTATCATATGTAGAGATTGATTGCAAGGAGGTGCGTTTTGCTATTCTATCGACTATAGAAGATTGGTCAAAATTTGGAGAGATCATCTCAAATTGTAAATTGCTATTGTCTTAGGAAATCAACGTGTCCTTTGTTTGGGTAATGCAACCCACTAAATATGCTCCGTGGAAAAATACCATTCTTCATTCATCCATAAGTAGCAAATTTCAACATTATCTAACAGTGAATATGTAGCAGAAGCAATGAGGCAAGGAAAATATGATCACATTGAGCTTATTCAAGGAAAAAAAAAAAGAGAAGCATTTAGCCATGCAGTAACCTAACATTTCAATTTAATTAGGGATGAATTTATCATCCAAAGGATATAAGGTAAACATACCTGGTCAAATGTGAAACAGTGAAAACCATCCATGTAGTCAATGTCCATCCATATGACATCACAAAGAATGCCCTTCTTCCTAAATGTTCCAGCAATTTGCAAGTGCAAAAGGCTTAACAACAAGAAAAAATGATATATGATGTCTAACTATCAAAGGCCCATAGTAAAAACTATAAACAAAACTTTGCAAAAGGGAACTATTAAAGCTTGACTTTCCATAGTTATAAATAAATAAAAACAATCTAGCTTGAGATCCCATAGTGGTCAACATACTGACATGCATCAACACCGTACCTCACGAACCCTCTTATCATAATCATAGCTCCAATGGCATTGTTCATAACCTAAGGCCCACTGGGGCATAAAAATAGTTCCTAAATATAGATATGCAGCATAAATCACTATCAAAAAGATATTTAAAAAATAAGACTGTAACACCCTCCCGGTAACCACTCCGTACATCCTACTGTTCCGGTGACCAGTGTCGGTCCGGACAGCTAGAATGTCCGGAAAAATATTTAAACTGAAGTCAGGAACCATAATTAACTCAAATATTAATAAGAGAAATTTAGTAAAAATTTTAGAAATAAAATACAACCAAGTTAAAAGAGCCGGTGCCCTAGCGATGGGTAACCAGAGGGAAGTTGCGGTTCTCGCAACGAGGAGCCCTAGACCCGGGGGAAAAATTATAAAATAATTTTTGAGACTCCAGAGAAGGGTCATTGAGGTTCCTATGGCATTAGAATGCCAAAAAAATATTTAAAAAAATATTTCAATCGGTACAGATAATTTTGACCCGTTGAGCCGAACGGAGGGCATTTTGGTCATTTCGCCTTCAGAGGTGATTTTTGGCCGACTTGTCCAGCTAAGTAAATAATTAATATGACATAAAATATGAAGAAACATTGCTAGAAATTAAATTGAAAATGAGTAGTGGAGGAAAGAAAAGAAAAATACAACATATGCAATTTATGACATCATTGTGATGTCATTTAAAATTACCAACCAATCACAATTAAGCAACTATTTGACTAACAAATAAAAGAGACTAAAAGAAGACCAAAATAACAAAAAAATGCAGCAGCCATCCCTCTTTCCCATTGCAGCCGAAACCTAGTCCCATAGCCACCCTCCATTAAAGCTTTTTCAAGCTTTAGATTTCCATCATTTCCACCATATTTCCCTACCCTCTAAGTACAAAAATTAATTATTTCCCCTTGAGAAGAAGATTGATAGTAAGAAGAAGAGAAGAAAGTGAAGAATTTGAGCTTTTGAAAAGCTCCTAAGTGAGGTTAGTGCTATACTTTCACTCTCACTCCTTTAATCCTTGTTAGAGCATCATTTTAAGATAAGAAATTGTAAGAATTTGAAGTAAATCATATATGTTAGGGTATCTTCAATTTTCGGCAGCCCTAAGGAAGGATGAGTTTGATTGATTTAATGAACTTAGAGTGGCTAGAAATGATGTTTAAGGTATGAATATGCATGGATGTTGAACTAGTATGCTAATTAAGGTTTATGAGTAATTTGAATTGGACATTAGGGTTTTAAGAAGTGAAAAATTGACTTGGCTTATGAAATTGTTAGAGAACATTTTAATGGTCAATTAGTGACCATTTTAGGTAAGTTGACCATAATATAGACTGAAAAATAGCTTGGCAAAGAGAATGACTATGCTGCCTAGGGACAGCAGTAATGGTGACTGAGATTTCAGTCCAATTACACAGCCATAACTTTGGCTGTGTTGGTCCAATTGGTGCTTGGCCAATTGGACATGAAACTAGGCTTACAATGGCACATTTTTACTGAAGAAACCATGCCCAAAAGACCAAAGCAAGAGGACCAAAAGTTGGCCCCAATCCGGACACCCTGCAACAGCACCTGCAGAAATGACCAAATGAACAGTACTGTTCATTTGGCCATAACTCACTGTAGATTTGGTCAATTGACCTGAAATATTTACAGAAAAAAGTTAAGACATAGACAAACAACTTTCATGAAGGAACCTACCCCAAATTATGACCAGAACCAATTCAAAAATGCAATCACAGTCACTGTTCATGTTACAGTAGATGTGGTAATTTCTGCAGAATGGGAATCCGGCCAGCTGTGGTCTTTGGGCCATATCTGGAGCTACAAAACTCCAAATGGAGTGATTCAAAAAAGGAAATTCAACTAGACAAAATAAGAAACAACTTTCATGTTTGTCATTTCTTCAAATTCTCACTGCAACAGTGCTTAATGGAACAGTAAACATATGCTTCAAAAACTGAAATTTTCTGCCCTCTTGGTTTTAAGTTAGAAATGGTAATGGTGACCAATTCTAATAAGTTTTAAATGTAAAATGTGGTATGTTGGGAGTGCCAAAGTCAATGTACATATTTTCTATCCAAAAGTCAATATTTTTGTTGACCAATGAGGTGAATAGTGACACCAAAACTTGAAATGTACAAATTGAAGAATTTAAAAATTTCAAATGCCCTAGTATACCTAACATGATTGGTTTGGATAGTTTGGCATGCCAATAGGGTTCAATTAGCAGTACTGCATATGGCAATATGCCATGCTGTGATTTCATGGCTTTTAGCCATTCTGACTTTGCATTGAGATTTGGCCTTATGCTTGAGATTATTTACAGCTTGGTAGCTGTTCTGTTGCACACCGGGAGATGCATATGTGACCGATGGTGTGACGGCCCAAGGTACTAGATACCCAGTGCCAGTTTACCCGTTATCCAGTCCAGTCGTCTAGTGTAGGTTACTTGGGGCAACCAAATGAATAAAAGTGGACAAAGTAAATGATATACAAATACCAAACAAATAAAACATATACATTCACTACACATTAAATTTCTTGCTATTTTCTTTTATTATATTATTGCACCACTAAGCATTATTGCTTAGCGCGTTGCTTTTGCCACGCGTAGGTACTGGAGATACAGATCGTGAGCCCAGTAGACCACAGACTGGGTGAGTCCATCCTGCAGCTCTGCACAGTGTCCGTGTCACCTCAACTTCTACAGTGCATTGGTAGGACACTAGGTGTCATTTTGACATTTTGTAACTTAATTTTGATTTTCTCATATGTAATTAAACTTGTGTAATGTATATTGAGGTTTATGTAAATTATGAAAATTGTATTTGTGAATGGAAAAGTAAATGGTTATTTATGATTTATATGTGATCATCACATGTGATGGATGATTGAGAATTGAAATTGAAATGTTGAGATCTTGATATTGAGTTTTGTGATGATATTGGAGTTGAGAATGAATGAATTTGTTTATTGGAAGTGTTTTTCACAGGTTCCGAAGAACTGTTTTCTTCATTTTTAGCCGGCACTTTGCCGGATTTTCTTTAAAAGTTAAGGAACCTCAAATAAATTATGATTTCAATAAATGACTTAAATGAGTTATATTTTACAAGTTATATTCAAAATTATGCTGAAAATTAATTAGGGTATATTAGAGTGTGCCGGTACACCGTGTGGCCTTACTTACTCGGGTATACTGTATACGGGTACGGGGTGTCACAAAGACAGAAAAGAAACAACTAGAAGTTACCTAAAAACTACACAAGTTATCAAATGTAATTGTCTAACACTTTGAGTAAAACTCACCATGCAATTCTTTTTTTTTTTTTTTCTAAAATTAGATACAGATGCCATGATCTTTGTTCGAATTTCAACCCATGACTCTTCCTCTTCACCATTTCTATCAACTATTAGTATATTAGTAGTCATGCTATTCAAAAAATTTGCAAATACCAACCTTCATTTAAGTTTAAATAATAAAAGTCGAGGAAAAATATGTACCAAGAAAAATTTTTCCCGAATTTATTTTACCTCAAATTTTAATTAGGATTGAAATTTAAAGGTCGATTAAATAAAAGCCCACTATGCATTATGGTTCTTAAAAAAGAAAAGAAATTAAGGCGATAAGGGGAAACATTGGGGGAAGGGGGGGGGGGAGGAGAGAGAGAGAAAGAGAGAGAGAACTAATATAACTCCAACAATAGTGCAACCCTCCAACAATAGTGCAACCATGAGAGTATTAATTGATGTAAGCTACATTGAATGGAGCATTTCACATTTCATCATTAAATAATTTACATACATTTATATATATATATATATAAAGCAGAGAGTTATTCTCAAGAAAATGACACGTAGCACTCTCTTTGCAAACTTGCCATGTGCCACCTTTCATAAATACTCTATTTTATACTAATTATTTTTTTTTTATCTCTTTTAATTATCATTATTATTTACAATGCTACCTTAACATTTGTAATTTAAATTATTATTTTATTTAAAAATTAATTAAAATTTTAAATTATGATTTAAAATTAAATTTTAAAGAAAATAATAATTTAAATAATAAATATTAAGGTAATATTGTAAATAATAATGATAATTAAAAGATAAATAAAGAAATTAAATAATAATTAGTATAAAAAAGAGTATATATATATATTATGTATTATTACAAAAAAAAAAAAACAGTTGCTTTTTAAATTTAGAAGTGTGTAATCATTATTTTGTGAGTGAATGCACAGATACATCAAAAACATTATTAATTTATCACATGTATAATAATACTTATTAATTTATGGATATTATATAGTGTTTGTATTACAATTATACAAATTTCATCATCTACATAATAAAGAGGGATAAATTTCAACAACTGTCCCTGAACTTATATAGTTATAACACTACAGTCCTTTAACTTTAAAATTTAACATAAAACCCCCTAAACTTTCAAATTTTAAAAGCAAAATCTCTCTGACTTTCAATTACTGATTTTTCTATTAGAAACTGATGTGAATAGCTCCTGCATAGCACTTAGTCAACATTTTTCTCTTCTCTCTTATGCAAAGTGTAAAATTATTCTCTTTACACATGAAAAATTATTCTATCTATAGAAAGAAAAAGGACTCAATTTACACATGGCTTGAGAGATAAAAGAGAAATACCGACTAAGCTCCATGCTGGAACGGTCCAGGGCAGCGTCTAACTGAAAAACTAGTAATTGAAGGTTAGAGAGATTTTACTGTCCAAAATTTGAAAGTTGATGGAGTTTTATGTTACATTTTAAAAAAGAGGGACTGTAATGTTACAACTAGATAAGTTCAGGGATAATTGTCAAAATTTATCCTAATAAAGAGAGTTTCATTCTATTGCTCATGCATTAGCTAAATTAGACCTCTCTCAATTTTAATTTTAATTAATTTCTATTATACGTACAACAGTATATTATAACCATTAATGATAGATTTCACATGCCTTCCCATATAACAGGATTGAAACTAGTCAGATAGGATAGGTGACTTCATTCATTGCTAGGCTTGTAACCATTGATTTGTTACCCTATTAGGCTTCTCAATGGGTGAAATTAAATTTGAAAAGTTAACGGTAAATTAAAATATAGTATTTGAAATTTTATTTGACTAGCAAATAAAAATTTTGGATAAATTCATGATTTAACGTAAACGTTTGACATTTTTAGTTCATTAATTAAATTTTAAATTTTTAAAATATATATTTTATATTTATTTTTAATTGAAATTTTATATTTAAAAAATACTTTTATTAATTAAAATTAACATAATTATCTTTTAAATTAAGTTAAACAAATCCATATATCAAAATATAAAATGTAAAATAAATTCATACATTTTTTGCAAAGCAATTTTAAAAAGGATATATAATTGGAAAAAATATATCTCACATGGATTATAACAATCGTTAAATAAAATGTGTATTTTTCATATAGTTTATTTTCATTAACATATATATTTTATTTAATAGATTACAATTCATAATAAATCAGATTTAAACAAAATTTTTTATATTTATAATTATAGCCTATATAATTTTTTTTTTCTTTTCACTCAAAATTAGAGTGAAAGAAATTTTGATATTTGATTTTTCCAGTTGTCCCAAGCATTTTATTTTTCATCTGCTTCCCTCCTTGCAAATAAAGCTCGAGTGAAAGACGCCTTTCTCTTTCGTTTGGAACCTATGGGCTATGGATACCTTTGTAGTTCTTCCATATCAATGCTTAGTTAGTTATTGAATACAAAATGTCTCTCCTTCCCATTGACTGTATATACGTTACAGAAGAATATATGCACGAATGGAAAAGCGGAAACCAAAGCTTCCGCGTCCCTATTCCTGTGTCTATGCTTCGCTTCCTTTACGAGCTCTGCTGGATCATGGTAGATACCTCTTTAAATATACGTTTTTGTTTTTCTTTTTGGCATTGACGTTTTATTGGTGTGTGAAATTGTTTAGGTTAGGGGAGAATTGCCGTTTCAGAAGTGCATAGTGGCACTCGATTCTGTAGAGTTTTAGGATAGAGTGTCTGGTGAAGAGTTGGCCTCGAATTTTGCTGATATCATTACCCAAATGGCTCAGGATGTGAGTTATTGGATAGTGTGTCTTGATAGCAAAAAGAGTAACTGTTCTATAAATTAAGATGTTGAAAATAAGTTTTTATATTACATTGTATTGATTGATTTTGCAGCTTACAATGCCCCAGGAGTACCAGGCTGGCCTTACAAAGTTGGTTAGTATTGTCATTTAGAATCAAGCATTGATTTTTACAGATTTCTGTTTTATGTGGTGCTATATGGTATTGGTGGTTTAATTATATATTTCAAATATTAGTAATGATTCGCACAGTATGTACGAATGTTGTTTCACTTAATGGAAGTTCAGCACTACAAGTTGTCATGATTATATTAGCAAGAACGTAGTAGCTCTTGTTCAAAAGCCTTCTAAATTAAGTCTTTCTAAAGTATGGAATTGCTAGGAAGTTATTATCTAAATATATCAGTTTCATCAAATTTAATTTTTTGTTTGGGTTGTATTAGTAATTCAGGCTGGGTCCCATCCCTTCCTTACCATTCTTTTCTCTCCTTAGCTTTTTTTTTAGTATGGCTGATCATGGTTTCAAATCGCGGTCGTGAGTAATGAAAATAGGCTTGTAACGGCCATAACGTACCGATAACAGCCTGGCACCATGCAAATTTTTTTGAAAAATTTGCAAAGTTCGTAAAATGACTATATATTGGTAGATACAAGTAAAACTAAAATACACAACTATGTAATAAGCACAAATACGCCAAATAAAGACATTAAATCTGTCATGTTTAGACATCATTAGCAATAAATAATTTATAGTATGATCCTAGCTTAGTAAACAATAAGGAAGAGATTTTGTAAAAGAAATGAGAAATTTAGGTGAAAATTTGACAAAATATGAGAGATATAACAACTTTGGTAGAGAGAATATGCAGACAAAAAAAAAAAAAAGAGATGTAGCAGAGGAATAATTAAAGTAATGGCTATTATCATTATGTAACGATAAATAACGGCCGTTACCATTACGTAATGGTCGTAAAGGTTATTACACCTGCAACTCTAGATTTACCTATAAATAACGGTGTATCGCACAAAGGGCTCTTTCAAAACCTGTAAATGTAACGGCCGTTATATGAAACCATTTAGTTGATATTGATCTTAGTATCTGATGATCTCTGTTGTTTACATATATTTCTTCTTAATTGAATATTCATATTATTAGATGACGTTCTTTAAGGAGAAAATCTCTTTACTCCTCACTTTTTCCTATATCTTTAAGAAGTGTGAAGCTTGGTGGCTTGGATGGCGGTCCTTTTTTTTATAGTACTTTTATTATTTCAGTGTCAACATGACATTTTTGTTCTTGTAGTCTTTCTATATCCGTATATCAGACATGCATCTTTGTAGAAAATGTATATGAAGTGTGAACAACTTGTTTAATGCTGAATGATTGGAATAAGATTTTATGTAGCTGCTCCTTTATTTTTTTTTTGATTCACTGCTGATTTTTTCCTTTTGAATATTGATGTGTGGTTATTGTTTAAAATTGAGCCCCTTTTCATTCTTTGTAGGCAAAGTGGCTGGTGGAATCTATGTTGGTCCCATTGAGGCTTTTCCAAGAGCGTTGTGAGGTGAGTACTTAGTTGTTTGAGAGAATTTTGCTATTGGGGTTCTGGTCATACTTGCTTGACCTCTTGATCTTTATATGCTTGATACTTTGCCATTATGCTGAATGAAAGGGAAAAGAAAGAATGTTTACAGTGAACCTTTCTCACTTTGTAGGAGGAATTTCTTTGGGAGGCTGAAATGATAAAGATAAAAGGCTCAGGATTTGAAAGGCAAGGAGGTACTTTGATTTCAGATTTATAACTAATGTTAACTTTTGAGTGTCATTCTTACTGGATTCTTGTGTTGATTTCAGAAGTTTGAAAACTACCTCTCATGGTCTTTATTTAATTGATACCCCTATTTATCTCTGATGTCCGACTAAGATTCACAGTGTGGGGGTGATATGGATTGTAATATGATATTACCATGTTTGGTTTACATAGTAAGATAAAATTACCCAGAATATCACATCACAGTCCAACTTCCATGAAACCTCCATTCTCCCCAAAAGGAATGAGCATGGAGTTTAATGAGTGCAATCACAAATATCTGGATGCTTAGCAATTGAATATTGTGGTAGGACAAACACTCCCTTATATTATATTTTTGGACAAAAATATCATTTCAGGAAGAATAATCACTAATGTTCATGTGTAATACAAATTTTTTCCCTATTGAAGCGTAATATCTCCCAAAATTGTGCCGTCAAAATCTAACTGGATTCTTGTGTGACCTAGTGAAGAATACTTGTTTGGCTTTGACAAAATTAAAGTGAATATAGAAAAGTTCATGATATTAGAAGAATGTGTATTTTTTTTTCCATAATAATCAAAAGCAATGCAAAAATTGCTTTAAAAAACATTTGACCACTTTGTGCTTAAGGTTATAATAGTAATCTTTCTTTAATACCTTTGTGATTCAAATGATATATCCCTAATAATATTTTATCTTCAACAAAAAATTGTTAATAAATCATTCGTAGGAATCTTATAGCTATGCTTCACATTGCTAGGATACCAAAAAGTAAGTTGGAATTTGTGAATTAAATGCCTCCTAAGTATGGCTATTAGTCTGTTGATAGAATGAGAAATGCATGAATTTTAGGATAAATCACTAGATGAACTAACACTACCTCTGTAGATTGAGCCCCACATTCTTGAAGGTTTGGAGTCTTTTGCCAACGTCTCTAACTAACTATGATTATGGGCTTTAGGTTTTTATTTGAAGTCTTTGTAAAGCACTCCAAGGCTAGTTAATAGTGAGTGGTGGTAGTGTGTTACTAAGGAAATATGAGTTTTGAGATATGGATGATGGAATCTTGGGGTAAATTTCAATAACTATCCCTAAACTTATATGGTTGTAACACTACAGTCCTTAAACTTTAAAACATAACATAAAACCCCTTAAACTTTCAAATTTTGCACGGTAAAATCCCTCTAACTTTCAATTACTGATTTTTCAGTTGAAAACTGATGTGAACAGCTCCCGCATGGCTCTTAGTCAACATTTCTCTCTCCTCTCTTATTCAAATTGTAAAATTATTCTCTCTGCATCTGAAAAATCATTCTGTTTACAGTGAGAAAAAGGATTTAATTTACACATAACTTGAGAGAGAAAAGAGAAATATTGATTAAGCTCTACGCTAGAACTGTTCAGGTCAGCGTCTAACTGAAAAACCGACAATTAGAGGTTAGAGAGATTTTACTGTGCAAAATTTAAAAGTTGAAGGGATTTTATGTTACATTTTTAAGTTTAAGGACTATAATGTTATACTAGATAAGTTCAGGGACGGTTGTTAAAAGTTATCCTAGAATCTTGTATCAAATTCCTAAGAGATAAATTTTGGCAACTGTCCTTAAACTTATCTAGTTATAACATTACAGTCCCTTAACTTAAAAATGTAACATAGAACCCCCATTAACTTTCAAATTTTGCACAGTAAAATCCTTTTAACCTCCAATTATCGATTTTTCAGCTAGACGCTGACCTGGGCAGTTCCAGCATGGAGCTTAGTTAGTATTTCTCTTTTCTCTCTCAAGCTATGTGCAAATTGAATACTTTTTTTCTTTGTAGCCAAAATAATTTTTCAAGTGTAGAGAGAATAATTTTACATTTTGCATAAGAGAAGAGAGAGAAATATTGACTAAGCACCATGCGAAAGCTGTTCACGTCAGTTTCTAATTGAAAAATCAGTAATTAAAAGTCAGAGGGATTTACTGTGTAAAATTTGAAAGTTTAGGGGGTTTTATGTTACATTTTAAAGTTAAAGGACTGTAATGTTGCAACTATATAAGTTTAAGGACAGTTGTTGAAATTTATCCAGTTCCTGAGTGATTGAACTTTGTAATGGTTAGTACCTTGATATTGTTTCATGTTCAGCTTGTGGTGTTAAAGCTGTCTCTTCTAATGAATGTTGTACTGTTTCAATTGTAATTTGATGAAGTTAATATTTATGGTGATTCTTGTAACTCAATATAAATTGAGTGCATAGTCTTTAAAAAGAGAGCCTGGTTCTACAAGTGAGTGCTGGAGTTGTTCATTATATTAAGGAGGAGCTGATGTAACAAGATCACATCTTTTTTTTTTTGAGCTTGATGATACACACAGTGATGCATATGGCTTACTATCAAATTGGATTAAAATCCAATCCCTTCATGCAATTGATATACTTTGATGTTGGTTTCAGGTTCGTGTAAACACTTGTCTTCTTTATCAGTAAACAAAATTTAGCCTTCTCCGAGAAGAAAGTGAGGGTCATGCCAAACCGGTATGATAATTTTTTCTATTTGAAAATTTTCCTAGTTACTTAGAATAGATTTATTTTAATATGTGTGTGGCTGTGTGCTTATCTTTTTAACATCAGAATTTGTTTTCTTGCTGGAGATTATCAAATTTTCTCTTTTCCTATATAAAAATTGGGTGCTTTTGAGGCAGAAGCTTACTTTTCTTCACATTTTTAGCCATAGATCTAATATTATAAAGCAACAACAATTAAGCCTTAATTCCAAACTAGTTGGGGCTGGCTTTATACCTAATATTATAATGTAAAGTAAAAGCATTGTTAACTAAAGGCTTTGTTTCTGACTTGTAGCAGCCTATATATGACTATACATCTAGAAAATAAGAACACAAAAGTTTTGAGAAATTTGGCCAAGTTTTTTAATTTCTTTAGTTTCCAAAAACCTGAGTAAACCTTAATCCTAGCCTAGCTAGGCTATATGGATCATTTTCTTCCGTTCTACCTGACTTAGGATTATATCTGAAAGGATTCCTATATTGTGGTCTAAACTTTTTCCTTACTATCTTGTCTAATTATTATGGAGATCTCCGATCAGAAATCTCTCTCTCCCTTCTCCCTTTCTCTCATCTCTTTTGTATCTTTTCAAGGCATATACTTGCTTTTAAATGTATCTTTTTGGTGTCTGAATTAGTTATTAGATTTTTTTTTCTCTAACTGAATTAGTTATTAGATTGCCAACTATTACTGTCATGGTGCAAGGTTTTTTAGTTAATTTATTATTATTATTATTATTATTATTATTATTATTATTATTATTATTATTATTATTTTCCCTATCTTGGAAGTAACATGTTGCAACATGCTAAATATCACTGCTTTTCATTTTTAATATTGTGCTGCAATTGTGAACTCTATTATTGCATTTTTCCAAAAATGTTATATAGTTTACAAGGCATTTACAGTTCTGAAACTTTGTTTATTAAGATTCTTATGTAATTTTATTTTGACCAGCACATTGATGTGACATAACATTGTAATAGATGTTTTCATTGGCCATAAATAAAACATAAAATTGCAAGTAACCAACAGAATTTAATTTTTCTGCAGGTTACCCTTTTATGTTGAGGTTATGAAGATACAACTGAAAATGCATCAGCAGCAACAATAGGCATCATTGAGGTTTTGAGTTGAGCTTCATTTTTTGCCCAGCATGTCTACTGTCTTATTCCTTTCACTCTGTCCTCTGATTAATGCAACCTCTGCAGTCATTAATTGGGCATTTTGATCTCGACCCCAACCGTGTTTTTGATATCGTAAGTTGTCTTTTTATTCTTATAATTATTAGTATTATTATTATTGTTATTTATTTTTATTTTTATTTTTTACAGTTTCAGAGCTTTGATTATCCATGGTTAATTCCTGGTTCCCATTGTTCTAACAATCGGGTTTTAGAGGTTTTTGAACTTCAGCCTGACAACACTATCTTTTTGGGGTTGATTCCTATCTTTCCCAAGGTGTGCTAAATTATAGTTAAGGACATTGGCATCTATATTTGGTTTATATTCAAATTATAACAAACAATTCGTTGCTGACATTTGTATTTAATTTTCAGTCTCATGCATCACAAAATCAGAGAATTGAAGTAAATAGTCCTGTACCATTTGGAGTCAATAAGCTTGCTGCTTTGTTGGTGAAGGAGGAATTCATTGATCTCGATAGCATGTGAGTGGTCTTCTCAAGCTATTTTGTCTTGTTGCATGGTAAATATTTTTATTGCTTAGAGTTATATGCTTCAATTTCTTTTATATTTTTTTCGTTTGAGGTTTCAGGAACTTTTAGTTGTTAGCAATGCTTTAACTGAGCTGATAGCTTCATGATGTGAACATACAGTTTAGGTCGGATTGAAGGTGTGAAATTCTTAATTTGCTGTGGTTGTGAATTAAGAACTCATATGTATGTTATCTGTTTTAACGGATTGCACCAGACTTTGAAATTAGAATTCAGTTTCATATGGTGACAAAATATTCTATTATTGCATTGTAATATGAAGATTTGCAATGTTAACTTGATTGACATGGTGTTATATTGGCTTGTATCGATATTGATGCTATCTTATTGTTTTAATTAAAGGGACTTCTGTAGTTACTAATACTATCTTTTCCAGACAAAATGTGCCATATGTGTTCATGAATGCTACCATCTAATATTAATTTGAAATATTTATATGGCTATTACTTGCCAGTAGGTGTTGGCAATGGTGTTTGTTTAAAATGTGGAAGGATTTATTATGTTCTATTTTTTGTTAATATTGTTATTATAATTATATTCTTTATTTGTTGGGCAGGTGAAAGCTTCAGCAAAACAGTCAATACCTGCTGGATCAATTAAAACACCTAAACAAGATCTTGCTAAAGAAGACTCCAAATCTGGAAAAGCAGTGGGCAGAACTCCTAGCACTTCGTCCGGTGATAAAGATATTCCTTCTCATTTGTTAGAAGGAAGGCAAGGAAATGTTACTAATGTTTCTTCTGCAATCGCATCTAATGGTAATGCAGTTTCCACAACAGCAAGAGGCTTGACATCATCTGCAAGAACCTCTGATGGTCATGGTGGTGAATTAAAGGTAGATAATGGAGCTGCCAAATCTATGGTAAAAGATGATGTTACTAAAGGTGGTGATATTCAAAAGCAGCCTCCTAGACTTGTTCACGGTCCCAGGCATGATAGTTCTCTTGTGACAACAAAGTCTAGTGATAAGCTGCAAAGGAGAACAAGTCCTGCAGAAGATCCTGACAGATTAAGCAAACGCTGGAAAGGGGATAGTGAATTGAGAGATTTAGAGGGTGAAGTTTGCTTCTCTAATAGGGAGAGGTCCATGGACGCTCGATTAGTGGATCTTGACAAGACAGGAACTGATGAACAAAGTATGCATAGAAGCATATATAAAGTTATGGATAGATTAAAAGATAAAGGCAATGAGAGATATGACAGGGAATATAGTGAAAGATTAGAGCATCCTGATAAGTCTCGTGGAGATGATATTTTATTGGAAAAATCAACAGACAGGTCAATGGAAAGATATGGAAGAGAGCATTCAGTAGGGAGAGGGCAGGAGAGAGGTGCTGATAGGAATTTTGACTGGCCCTCTGACAAAGCTAAAGATGAACGAAATAAGGATGACCGAAGCAAGCTGCGGTATGGTGATACATCCATGGTAAAATCTCATGATGACGACCGATTTTATGGGCAAAACTTGCCACCTCCACCACCTCATGTGGTTCCCCAATCTGTTAATTCTGGTAGACGAGATGAAGACGCTGATAGAAGTTTTGGAACTTCCAGGCATACTCAGAGGCTTTCTCCTAGGCATGAGGAGAAAGAAAGGCGACACTCAGAAGAAATTCTTTGGTTTCACAACATGATGCAAACCATAGGAGAGAAGATGATTTTTGAGAGAGAAAGCGAGAAGAGCGAGAGGGACTGTCAATGAAGGTATGTATTAGGTGTTGACTATTTATTCTATTTTCATTTAGGATTATTTGATGGGATTTGGTGACATGCAGAAATGGACTGCATTTGACCCAGTTTAACTTTCCATTCCTCCCTCTTCTTGTGGGGTGGGATAACTGTAGTTTGGTTGCTTGCTGGATTGCATTGGCTTGAATTGGGTTGGCATTAAGCCCATAATGAATTAATGTGTGTTGATGTTTATGGCTCCTTTGTTCTTGTTTTTGGTTCACAAGTAGCCTAAAAGTAGACAACGATGCATGGAATTTGAACAATGTATAGCTTGGCTTGTTTAATAAATAAGCAGAGCTTGAGCCCAGATGACAAAGTGTGCTAAGATGCTAACTTTTTTTTTCACTTTTTTACTGCACTTAGAAGACTGAAGGTAAGACTGAAGGTTTTTGCTTATCTTGGGAATGATACAGGTGGAGGAGAGGGAAAGAGAAAGGGAGAGGGAGAGAGAGAGAAAGTGAACCTTTTGAAGGAGGAAATGGATATTAGTGCCGCCTCTAAGAGACGTAAACTTAAAAGAGAGCAGTTATCATTGGGGGAAGCTGGTGAGTATTCTCCAGTTGCTTCACCACCTCCACCTCTTCCTATTGGTATGTCACAATCTTATGATGGGAGAGACAGGGGAGATAGAAAAGGAGCCATGATCCAGCGTGCAGGTTACTTCTATGAACCTCCAATGAGGATTCATGGTAAAGAAGCAGCCAACAAGATGACTCGTCATGATGCAGATCCGTATCCTTGAATCTCATTCTTAAGAATGCAGTCATGATTTATGCGTATGCACCATATTTAAGAGTACACATGCATATTCTGTTAAACTATGCTCAAGCTGTGCTTATGATGGCTATCTTCCTATGAAAATCTAGTTTTTGTTTTCGTCAAAGAGATCCAAGTAGTACTCGGTCTTGAACTGAACCCATTTGGACAATTGCCCTAAAAACTGGGGCACGGCTGGACTTGGCTTGAACATGTGGCCTCAAATCCGATTCTGGTCTTTAATGGACAGTGTGTGTGTGTGTGTGTGTGTGTATATATATATATATATATATCATGAAATTTATGTTAGGCTTGATTATATTTTTGAAGCGTATTAATTACCTGAAATTTCTAGTCCTTAATCCGGTTATAGGATGTATGACCGAGAATGGGATGATGAGAAGGGGCAAAGAGCAGAACAAAAGTGGAGGCGCAGGAAGCAGGGTGTTGGAAACAGATCAAGACTAACTGTTTGGGTGCATCAAAATGGGTTTATGTGATTGCTTGAGTTCCCGTCAGCAGTTACATTTCTTGTTAAATTGTACCAGACTAGTTGTTATGGCGCATGATTTTGGTGGTTCTTGTATAGAAGTTTATTAACTGAGATTGATCAATGCCATTTCTGTGCGATACTGTATATTCTGAGCACTGTAGACTACATAGTAGTTTTATCTTACTAAATGTTTCTCTTCTAAATTCTATACCAAGTGTAAATAAAAAAAAAATGAAATTTGAGAAACATTTTAAATGAATTACGATATCACTCTCAATGGTATGAAGGCTTTTGTTTTGCTGCTTACGGATTGATCATATCAATGTTTCATCAAATCAAAGGTTATATAAAAATGGCATTGTCCACTAGGAATCATTTATAATTTATAAATAAACTTCTAATCTCCTATACGACAGATCTAAATTAATCAAAAAACAACCATAGTAAACTAATCTCCAGCCAATTCCTGGTTACAATGATATGTTTTACTGAATCACATTCTTCAAAAGCTATGGATTAATGTCTTCTTCTACAATTGCCATGGATATGCAGGATTACTCGCACTGCTCCATTCGGTGCAATTTGGCACGTAATAATATGGTTGACAAGACGGATTGAATGCATTATTAGGATTATATACTTGCATCTGCCATTGATTGTTCTTTTCTGCGTTTGAGTCTTTCCCAAGAACCTCACATCCATTCCAGCAATGGGATGGACATGTACTCATCCATCGTCTGTATGTATTTCTGAGCAAACCATTTAGATTCAATGAACTATGCTCTAACTTGAATTTTCATCTGACAAAACAAGAGAATTGCACGCCTTCTTAAACAATTAATCAATATTTCATCCCTATATAATTACTATGAATTATGGGGCTTCAATTATATATTAGTCTGCCTGAAACTGACCGCTTCTTTTGCAAAGTAGAAACGGTATAATCTCCCTTGATTGACCATGTTTTCTTCAATTTCTGTACATACATCCAGAGACGCCTTGTAAAATTCTTTCATGTATTCCGGCAGCTCATCTATTGCGCTAATATCCCACCTGATCAAGATAAGATAGCCCCATGTCAATTGGAATAATTTGTGGTGTATCTAACGTCTAAACTGTGCTTGGAATAAAGTTACCCGAATAGATTATTATTATTATTATTATTATGAACTACACTATGAGGTAGCTCCCCCTCATTCCCATTTAGGGATTCCAACCTTAGATGGCCTTAATGTGAGAGGATGCGATGGGTCAAACCTTTCTGTTTCTGGCGGAAAGAGCTCAGGTTCTTAAGGCTTTCCAAAGACATCATAAATATCATCAATGACTGAGGTCATATCAATCACTTTGGTTAGAATCCTTATGGCCAGAAAATATTCAGGCTCAAAGTACACCCCCAAAATCCAGAAGTAGCATTCTACGACTCTGTCTTTTGCAAAAGGAAGCTTGTTTGCAAAGTCTAATTCTTTCCACCACCTAATCAATATAATCAGTACACAGAACTCAGTTCATTTTCAATGTCAAGTGCATAAGCTAATAATTAAAAAGAGAAATATAAACCTTGCATTTTAGCATAGTGCTTACTCTGCAATACCGCTCAATTCCTTTTGATGTTGTTTTGCAATAAGTTGAAGTCCAGCTTAGCAAAAGATAGCAGAACTTTATTACATGAGGCTTTTTCTTCGTAGATAGATAAGTGATGCCTTGCATCTAGTCTGGTTATGCCCTTGCAAATAGGCTGCATTAAAGCATGAGTAATTTGCGCTGCGAGAGGCGAACTTCGGGTAACCGTGGACTCAAGGTGAGCAGTAGCGAAAGCTAGTGCTTCGTCTAAAATGTCTTCTCCGTGCACCCTGAGATGCGTAGCTTCATAAATGCTTAGCATTCCTCCGTGGTCATTGACAAGGGAATCCTTAAGGTTCCCTTGGCTGTCCTTTAACTTGTTGAAAACATCTGCACTTGTAAATTCACAATCAATGAACATCCATTTTTTTTTTATAAGCAATATCAAAAATTTCTTAACATAGCCTAAATTAAGAACAAGAAAGCAAGTAAGGAAAAGAGAAGAGGACATACCACATGACATGTTATAGCCCTGTTTTCTAACTGGCCGAAACTTGAGAGCAATTGCATATAGGTCATTATTATCATCATCAGATTCGGAGCTCATCTCTTTTAGAATTTCATCAATTTCACTTTCAAAATGGTAAGAGATGTCTAGAGAACAGTTAAGAGGATGAATTGTTATAGAGGTAGTTAAGAGGACTCACTTAGACAAGAACAGCTGTAACTACTTCAGTTAGAATAACTGAAGCTAGCTGAAGCTGTGTAAATAAATAGAAAGAACACTTGAAATGATAACTGAAGTTCTAATTCTTTCTTCTCTCTATCTCTGCTATTATCTCTCTCTAACTTCTCTATTTCTTTTCTTCCTAATTATTTTCTTTCCCAATTACCTATAACTGCCATATTAGGGATTCAAAACCTAACAAAGGGAAAGGCAAGAAGGAAACAAACAATAATCTAATCTTACTTTGTCAACAAACAATAATCTAATCTGACTTTGTCAGCTATCTTCTCATTTCCTCTTCATGCTCTCATGATTCCACTTATCTTCATATTTCCTCTTCATGCTCTCATGCTTCTCTCCCTGCACAACCATTATCAAATTCCAACAGAAGCCAAACAAAAATACTAAAGAAATGAAAAAGCACTGAAGGATGCAACAGAGGAAATTTCCTCCTATAAGCTAAAACCAAAAAGATCCCATCAGAAAAGAATTACAGTAAGGTTAAGCCATTTCAGCACAGTAACAAGTTGGATGGTTCTAAACAATCAAAGATGTATCATTTATAGTAACAAAAACACAAAATTAAAAGCTCACTGGTCACCCCTATTAATGAATGAAGTTTTGATCTCAAAACTGGCAGAATAAACAATTTTTGGATAATTCGGATGCACTGAAATTGGTTTCCTCAAAGACAAACAATTTAACAGTGCGGGAGTAATCATCTTGAATAGTAACAGGAAATCCAAAACCACGAGGAGGAGACCCAGTGAGCATATAACAGAAACGCCGATTCCCCAAGTGCAAAATAAAACTGCTACAATTCAACTTATGAAAAGAGTCAACTTCTGAGTAGAGTCACTCTAATTGAAAAGATGCTCACACTACTAATGATCTTTAAACTAAGTCAGCAACCTATATAGTGATTCAACGACAACAAAACAAGCACTGCCCTGCACAATAAGGAGAATGTAGCATCACTTATTCCAACTTCTAATCCATTTGTATCATGGAGAAGTGACATGGTTTCTAATTCTGCTCGAGCACCTAACTGGAGTAACCATACAGAACTAAGATATATTGATTGAAGAGGTCACAAACACAAAATGTCACACTCACATAGATACAGCTGAGCAAGACAAAAACCCAAAGCTGGTAAAAAATAAAATATAATAATAATAAACATCCAAGAACCATCCTTTTTCTTGACAAGATGTACTAGAGAAAAATAAGGACTGATGTTGAGTTGTATGACCTCATTTTGTAACATTTCATCCATCAATTTCTCTATTTCTGCTTTCTGAAAACGCGGGTACCTATAGGGCCTAATATTCACAAGTTCTGCTGTTGGTACCAAGGGAATAGAATGATTGTGACTTCTGAATGGTGGCAAGGTCTTTGGATCATTCAAAAATACACTGATACTTATTTAATAGATTCTGCAATTCAACTGAATTAGTATCAGGAGTGCTTGAAACAACATTACCTACTGCAGTAATTGAAAATATAGTTGAAGGTGATAATGACACTTGCACACATAATAAAGGAGTTTGAAAATCCTTCCCTTGCTTCTGTAATAGCTGCTGATAACTCAAACAATTCAGTAGCTTGGATTGAGCTCCCATATCACTAACTCCCTGCAATATTATCTCCTTCCCATCCTTCTGGAAACTGATTTTAGAATACTAGAAATCAAATAAAATGGGATTAAAGTGTTTAAGCCAATCAACTGCTTTATCTGCGGTAGTAACCAATTTAAGCCAGAATTACATAATTGAATCTTGATAATCAAATCTAAAAGTAGAGATAAGAATTCCACATATCTACACATAAATCATTGCAACAATATTAGCTTGCTGAGGAGAAAAAAACAATGATAGAAATGCCTCCACTTGGTGGACAACTGCAAGTTTTCATTCAATCACAGTAATTGTTCTGTCTTATATACAATTGAGGTTGGAATAAAGAAAATAAGTGGAAAAACAATAACTAGCCAATTGAAAGCCAACCAATGTTGATTTTTTTAACTGCTCAACCAACCAAAACTAGCTAAAAATTGAAAACTAGTTACGAAAAATTACCCAACTAAATTTGAAGTATGTTCTAGATCCTTGAATGATAAGAATGGAATTCACGGTTATCTTCATAATCATAACATCTGTTATAGAATTTCATGATAAGAATGGAATTCACGGTTATCTTCATAATCATAAGAACTTTTTGTTGAAATTTGGAATGAAGTGCTATTTAGGTGCACACGTGAGAAACATCGTTAAAGTTTTTATTGTGCATGATGATAAGTCAGAGAAAAAGAATGGTGATTTGAAAGGGAAATCCAAAAATGCTGATGTGACTGAGTTGGCTAGCATGATTTGTCATACCATACTTGGTAGAGAGATGAAAGAGCTACCTTCTAATTGGATTAACCTAACTGACAGCGTTAATATGCTATACACGACTGATAGACATAAAAATGTTATTCCAGTGGAATTCGTGAAGAATCATCCAGCATTGTGGGCATGGCGAAGAAGATTCATGTTGCTAGACATGCGACGGCTGACATGCACAAATATAATAGAAAAAGAGATTACATCCACAAGTGGGTTAGAAATATTGCAATCAATATCAAATTTGTTGATTGGTCTTCTAATATTCCTGTCGATACACCGATGCGACGACTTTTTAATGATATGTGTGGGCGGTCTAGATTAAAAACAGATAATGGCTATGATCTCCTTCACTTTCACAGGGTTTTTCATCATCACTACTGTGATCAAGATAAGTCGCAAAATCTCATTGTACATCAAACTGATAGCAAGGATTATAAGGACAAAGAATTTATAGAAATTGTAACAACACAGTATTTTTCATTGTTTTTTGTGACCATATACAAAACATTATGCACGTATGATTTATTTTTTTAGGTATGTGCTTCTAGAATTTAATAAAGCTATTATTTTTTTTTGTAATTAGAATTTATTATATTAATGTATCTTTTTGTGCAAGTTCCTTTTATCTAGTGTAGGAAGTGTAGTGTACATTCCTACACCAGATAAAAGGAACTTGCACAAAAAGATACATTAATATAATAAATTCTAATTACAAAAAAAAAATAATAGCTTTATTAAATTCTAGAAGCACATACCTAAAAAAATAAATCATACGTGCATAATGTTTTGTATATGGTCACAAAAAACAATGAAAAATACTGTGTTGTTACAATTTCTATAAATTCTTTGTCCTTATAATCCTTGCTATCAGCTTGATGTACAATGAGATTTTGCGACCAGATAAAAGGAACTTGCACAAAAAGATACATTAATATAATAAATTCTAATTACAAAAAAAAAATAATAGCTTTATTAAATTCTAGAAGCACATACCTAAAAAAATAAATCATACGTGCATAATGTTTTGTATATGGTCACAAAAAACAATGAAAAATACTGTGTTGTTACAATTTCTATAAATTCTTTGTCCTTATAATCCTTGCTATCAGTTTGATGTACAATGAGATTTTGCGACTTATCTTGATCACAGTAGTGATGATGAAAAACCCTGTGAAAGTGAAGGAGATCATAGCCATTATCTGTTTTTAATCTAGACCGCCCACACATATCATTAAAAAGTCGTCGCATCGGTGTATCGACAGGAATATTAGAAGACCAATCAACAAATTTGATATTGATTGCAATATTTCTAACCCACTTGTGGATGTAATCTCTTTTTCTATTATATTTGTGCATGTCAGCCGTCGCATGTCTAGCTCGAACCCAACATTCCTCATAAAACATCAATCTTTTTCGCCATGCCCACAATGCTGGATGATTCTTTACGAATTCCACTGGAATAACATTTTTATGTCTATCAGTCGTGTATAGCATATTAACACTGTCAATTGGGTTAATCCAATTAGAAGATAGCTCTTTCATCTCTTTACCAAGTATGATATGACAAATCATGCTAGCCAACTCAGTTACATCAGCATTTTTGAATTTCTCTTTCAAATCACTATTCTTTTTCTCTGACTTATCATCATGCACAATAAAAACTTTAACGATGTTTCTCACATGTGCACCTAAATAGCACTTCATTCCAAATTTCAACAAAAAGTTCTTATGATTATGAAGATAACCGTGAATTCCATTCTTATCATAAAATTCTATGACAGATGTTATCATGCCCTGCACCAATTGCATCGTATCTAATGTAGGCCATTCTAAGTTCCAATTAATAGATGCTTTAACAGGATCCAAATTCCATGTGTGGTGCTTGCTTGACCACCTAGCATCAGTGTTGTGTTTAATCAACAATTCTTCAAGATTACAATCGTATGACTCATTTACACATATATTCTTCCTTTGAGTAGTCATCACCTGAGGAAAATTAAAAAAAACCTGTTATAGCAATTCAATTTAAATTAATTTTAATTTCAAACTGTTATTTTCCAATGAAATAAATAATTCACTAGTTAGATATTAAACTAAAAAAAGTAATCTAACACATTGAAGAAGCCCCAACTCAATGAAACAAGAACTCATTGTCCATATTCATTTCAAAATATCAAAAGATCCCAACAATTAAGGTAGATTTTAAAAATATGTAGTAAAAACATTATATGAAATATGGGTGGATGCATGTTTTATGCATATGCAAAACAATTATTTCCCCAAATTCAACAACTTTTAGGTTGGGAAACAAAAAAAATAACGATTAGAAGCCTTAAAGCGCAAATGGATCCTTCCCATTTATAAACCAAACATCCGATTTGAAAATAAGCATCTAATGACTAAACAAGTATCTTCAATATATAGGGCCACAAATCATAAGCTCAAACTATCAAATCATCTAATATATATTTTGCTCCATCAAACTATTAACCACTTCTATGTGTGGAAGATATAGGGGTCTGTCCAGGAACATCAATAATTATTAGTGTTCAAGACAAACCAAATTAAAGATTTACAAAAATTATTTCTAGCGTTCAATAGTAGAATAGACCAAATAACCGACCTTCAAAGAATAAACAAACCAAACCAAACAGAAAATAGAAAGTTCAGCTCAGTTCGATTGCCGTAAACCAAAATCTTTACAAAATTACATAAAAATCAGTTTACACCTAAGAAATAAATATAAATAATACATCAAAATCCATACAAAAATCCATAAAGTTATAAATTCATCCAAAATCTATAAAATTGTAAATCAATACTAAATGAGAGTGCACATTCTAGGGCTGAGTATTCGATTCGAACCGAACCGAACCGAACGACAAAACCGAATAGACCGAATTACATAATATTATGAATCGAACCGAATCAAAATATACAAGAAACCGAAACAGAACCAAACTGAAATATTTCGGTTCGGTTCGGTTCGATCGGTTTGGGCTTTAAATGGGCTTCTGTTTTGGACCTGGTTTCACTTTATTTAAACCTGATTTTTGCTTTTTTTTTTATCTGATTTTTACCCTATTTTTGGACTTAATTTCACATTAATTAATAAAATTAAACATATAATACACAAAATCCCTATAAAAATAAAATAATTTAAAAAAGAAAATTCATCAAAAAGCAAATACAAAAGTCCTTAACAATCCAAAAACATAGCTGAAGACAACAATGCTCTCTTCAGGTTTAGTGGTTTGCCTCTGCTAAGATGCATGAATTATTTACATTCCTCCTATAACCTTACACCGCTAACCTACCACTTTGTCAGTGGGTTAATGTGATATATAAACAAGAAACCTGCTAATAAAATTACAGTCTAAATAGGGCATCAGGGTGGGTGAGTAGCAAAAATAATAATAATAATAATAATAATAATAATAATAATAATAATAATAAATAAATAAATAAATTTCAAATCAACAAGATGTGAGAAATAGCCAACTAAACGCAACTTCATCTGTTTTGGCATAGTCAACGAAGAGTCAAATCCCTCACACAATTTTTAGCACATTCTGCAACCACGATTTATTGATGCACTTTTGAAGAAGCTGTGTTAATCTTTTTTAAGTAATATGCCATTATTGATTTTCTTTTACATTAGTATCAGTCCTAACCTTAATATGGATATCAGTCCTAACCACATATGTAAATACCCAGTCATCAAGGCAATCCAAGACACTACATTTCTTTGACCCATAGAATCGAACAGTTTACAAGCAATAAGAAGTTCATTGCATTTTGCATAAAAATTGATCAAGGAATTTATCAGAGGGAAGAGTTGAACCTACCGTGGATTGGAGAAGGACAAGGAGAAGGAGAGCGAAAGACCCTCTCCAAGCCGGTGGCAGTTAGAATAACGATTCAAGAGAGAAGAGTGGAAAGGACTAAGTAATTGTTTGATTGAGCCACACTGCCACTGCAGGTTGATAAACACCGGTGATGTCGTGATGAGGACTGATCTTGGAAGAGGAGCTTGAAGACCAACCGAAGAGAGGATCGACAATGAGACTTGATGACCAGACCAAAAAGCAGTGAGCGCGGAGGAGTAGGAGAATGGCGCGGCGACTGGTCTGGAGAAGATTGCTTAAGTTAGCCCTAACTCCCAAGGCCAAAACGCAGAGTTTTGATGAATTTCGATTCGGTTCGGTTTAACCAAACTTTTTATCCATCAAAATCGAATCAAATCAAAATAACCAAAATTTCATAAAAATAAAACCGAACCAAAATTAATCACTCTTAAAACCAAATCGAATTACCAAAATAGAACGATTCAGTTTGATTAATTCGGTTTGAACCGAATAGTACTCAACCCTAACACATTCCATAAATTTATAAATTTAAACTACATAAAAGTCCATTAAATTAAAACACTATACATTATCAGTTTACTACATAAAACTCCACACAACACAATATTACATAGAAGTCTATAACCATAATGAATTAAAATCCATAAATAAAAGTTCATAAAGATAAACCAGCATCGCAACATCAAAAAATGACTAGTCCAGCATCATAGTATCGCAAAAGTTATTAATCTATCTAATCTATTGTTCGGTTGTAATGGGTAAGAAAATGTAATTGAAAATACTGAAAACTGAATCAATTAAAGTTAAAGTGAAATGACGAGATTTGATTCGATTTATCAATTTAAACTAAACATTGTTGAGGCTTAATGCACGCCCCTTTTCCAAATGTTTAAAAAAAATATTTAAAACTTATTCTATTTTTTAAACCTTATTACTCTATTTAATAAAAATAAATAAATAAATAAATCTATATGAATTTTTTAATTATATTTAAATATTTTAATTTTAATAATTTATCTTAATTTTAAAATTTAATTATAAATTTATTCCATAATGAAAATTGAAATTCTTACAATTAAAATATTATTTTATAAAAAAAATTATAAATCCATACATGTGAATCTCACAATTAAAAGAAAAATTAAATATCAACTTCTCATATTACGAAAATATAGTATTTTATAATTTATACTTTGTACTGCAGAATAATAATTAAATCTTAATATTAAATTAATTAAAATTGATTGCATAGTTTTTTACTTTAATGATTAATATTAATCGCTAATATTTAATTGCATTTTAATAATTTATATATCTAATTTTTAATTTTTTAAAATCATTAATTATTCAATATTTTTTAGCATTGATTCTCGTTAGTAGAGTTAAAATAGAATGACAATTATTTTTAAATCTGACTTGATTAATTTTTTGCGACTTTGATATTGTGCAAGATAGCGATGACAAAAAAAATCTTTACCTTGAATTCTTATAACTTATCCAATAGTAGTATATTATTATTTTTTATTAAAATTAATTTTTTTTTATGTATTAAGGTATTTGTGCGTAAAAAGAAAAATTCTAGTTAGAAAGTTTGCTCTATCCCAATTTTCTAAGGAATAAGTACAAAGGGACTGATTCCCACACCCAGTGCGTAGCCATTCCAAAGTTGATAAAAATATGTTATAAATAAATTTATCATTCATTAACATGTTAATTCAATATATGGGCATTTCCGTATTTTTATTTTTCATCGAGCAATTTATTGATGAGCCTTTGGCATTGGTTTTGATTCAAATTACCATGGCAATCTTAGTTAGGTTGTTGATTTTGATCATAAGATTATAAGAAATCCTAATTATATTTTTAAACATATTTATGTAAAAGGATAAACACCCTTCAATATTAATTTTAAATTATTATATGTTTTAGATTTTCAAAATGATAAAAATGTGAGAGATATAAAAAGAAAAAGAAAAGAAAATTAGCTATTTAAGAGTATTAATTATATAATTAATATGAATTAATTAGATTAAATTTATATTTATATTTTAATGTATAATTGATGCGTTTATAACATACATAATATAATCTATAATTTTAAAAATAAAAATACTTATTAAATATATTAAATAATATATTAAGTAAGTTTTAAAATTATTTATATTAAATAACATCACAATATAAAATTTCAAAATATTAATATAATGAAAATAAAAATTGCATAATGATAATAACTAAGCTACAAAAATACATTTTAAAAATTATCCTATTTTTTAATTTTATAAATAATTTTCTTTCATATTAATTTAACTTTACAATCTCATTATATAAATTAATTTTATTTTAAATTATAAAAAATATAATATAGGCAAATCAATTTAAAAAATAAAATAACAAAATTTAAATAAATTTAATTCAATGAACTAACTTGTATTTCTTAATAATTTATTTTAATATTTAAATATCTTCATCTATTTATATTTTTAAAAGTTTTATTTTATTTTATTTAAGTTTATAATTATGTTATCATTAAAAATATAATAATTTTAAATAAATAAATATTTTTATCTATATAATTAATTAAATTAATATTAAAATTAATATTTTAATTCAAATAATTAAAACATTTTTAACACTATGATAATATTATATCAAAATTACATAAAAAAAGAAATTAATGGGAGCAGATTTAGAATAGAAATAAATAATTTTATATTAAATATTAGTAAATTAAAGATTAGCAGGGAAAAAAGAAACATGCTACAAATCCAATTATTTGTAGATAATACAGTCTCTTTGGGTAATCCACAATAGTTCCACACGCATACTTAGTAATTTCTGGTTGCACAATAGAATTTCAAGTTGCAAAGTGTTATAGCAGACAGCTTATTCTGATAGAAGTTTTACAAGTATAATTGATAATACAAGAAACTAAGAGGTTACTCTTACTTCATACTGGTGGGAAATTATGAGAGGAGATTACCTTAAAACAGGTCTATCTTTAGACTACAGCTCTAAAACTATTCTTGTTCCCTGATGGACGAAACACTTGTAGACCTCATTGACGTTAAATTGATTGACTAACCCAATACCAAAACATTTATCAACAAGCATCCATTCTCCTAAAAATGAAAAACTAGGATCAAATTAATATGTACATAATATTTCAAGATTATCTGATGATCATAGATGTAATTCTACAAGGCCTCTCAAACAAAAGAATTGAATATTATTTTAAGGCATCTAACTTTCAAGAAGAAAAAGAAGAGGACCCAAAAAAAAAAAAAAAAAAAAAGGCATTAGCCCTACAATATCAACAGATAAGGTGTGTTATTTCATTTTCTAATTTGGCCCCCTAAGATTTTGAATATTTTTTTGATATAGCCTCTTTTTTTCCTTTCTTTTTACCCAACTCCTCAAGTTTTGGAAATTTCTAGTTATATAGATGTGTTCCTACTTTTTCTTTTTAATTTGATTACCACTCCCTCTAATGAAGAAGGAAAAAATGTTATTATTATTATTTTTTTATCTTATATTATTATTATTATTTTATCTTATTAAAATAATTTTCATTATGGTTACCATCTAAAAATAAAAGTAAAATTGGTAGTTTTATAATAATAACTACTTTTACATAGACAAATATTTATATTTCATTCATTTAATTAGATTTAATTATGTGATGTCCTTCATAATAATTATTGTTTGATGTGAATAAAATATTTATAGTTTTTAAAAGAATTTTAATAAACATTTGAATATTCAAATTTAGATTTGAAAACTTAAAATAAAGTTTCTCACAACCTTTATTTTTATCAGTCCTAAACCTAATTATTATTATTATTTAAAAAATAACTGAACCCATTTAATTTTATCTATTTTAATTAATAATCTACATAAAAAATTTATTTTTATTAATAATTTATATTTTAAAATTTTAATAATTTCATAAATAGTTTAAATTCTATTTTATATAAAATAAAATATATAAAAATTATAAATATTATTAAAAAATATATTTTATATTTAATTAAGTATTTATATAAAGAAGTTCGAATAACGAGTACCTAATATATAAAACCCAAATCCAACTGGAACCTGTAATAGGCATTATTCTTCAAATCTAAACCTATCACAAACTTGATTATATAATACTCAAATCCATTGTATTAGGATTCATTCTGCTATGTGCAAAAACCCAACCCATAGTGATCCCTATCCCCTACCATTCATTTATTTGGCATCTGTCCCCAAGTAAAAGGTCCTTAAAAAATGAGCAAAAAGAAACAATGCACAACAAATACTTCAAATTATGATAATAAGACACCGTAACTTATGTTTTTCAAGCTCTCACTAAAATGTATCAGAAATGCGTTCTCACATTAACCCAAACTAAAAGAGTTTCTTTCTCGAATATCGCTCTAAGCTTATAAGATGATAAATTTTTAACATGCAAAATCAGTGATAGAAGCATTTAACATGGGCTGACTAGTTTTATAAGCAAATTTATGACTAAATTAGAACTCCTAAAAGGTTAAGACATGTTACAAAATCTATTTAGAGCCCATTCATCATCCAGCAAAGAGTGGTTAATTAACACACATGTTGTTTTTGACCATCTTGTTCATCTTTTTTTAGTCTAAGTTTTTTTTTGTTTTGCACATGCTTTCACTTAAAAAAAAAAAAGAATTCGTAAAATGTAGAAGCAAAACAAACTACCATTCGGCAAACGATTCCATTCATAAAATTAATCCCTAGAAGTCGAATTTCATGCTTTGATCTATCAATAGAAGTGAATAAGACAAGAGTTTCCATGGGATGTAAGAGGGTAAAGTTTGAATGTACTCTCAAGCAAAACCAACCTAATCACAAAATTAACAGCAGCAACAAACAAGAAGGCATCATCATTTTTTTTTCCCACATAAAATAATAGTGATCAAAAGAAAGAGGAAAAAACCTAGCATACAAGAGAAACACCAAGAAAGAAGAAAAATAAAGATGACCTAAACAAGCAAATACACAAAAATGAAATGTTATGATCAACTTTCTCATGTGAACAATTACCAATTTGTAAAGACAATAAAATGCATTGTGACCTGACTTGCAAGAATTTATTTGCAAAATAAACACCAAGAAACTCATATTTTATCATTTGCCAACGTCCTCATCAACTTGATAGCACATTAAAATAATAAATGCCACTGAATAACACTTGGATGCTGTTACATTTGCAGAATCTATTTCATCTCTTAGAATCACTTGGAATGTCATGTCAGGTATCAAATGATTATTATTGAGCTTGGTTAATAACAAAAGATTGCAAGCAATGCAAATCCTTAAATTATAGATAGTTAAACTCTTATTTTTTAAAACTTTTTTTTCCCCTTATTCCATTTGAATTCATCATGTTACAATAAAGAGAATATAACAAAAAATCTCTTAATATTTGAAATTCAATTTTTGGTAAATTATTATTTTGTCCCTTTAGTTTGGAACTTAAGATGAGCCAGTCCCTGCACTTTGTTTTCATTAATGAGTTAGTTCTTTTGTCCATATTAGTCATTAGAGACACTTAAAAAAATATTATAACCCTCATAATCACCCCAAATTTACAATATTTACCCCCTCTCTTTCTCTCTCTCTCGCCCTCTCTCTACCCTTATAATGTAAGCAAAAATAAGACTAGTAATGAGCAATTTTAGAAATAAAAGGACTTGACTATTAAAATTTTTGTTAAAAAAAAAAACCTTTTAAGACTTAACTATGAAAACAGCATTTCTATTTTTTCAGATATTATTCCACAATTGAAGAGGATGAAAAGGTCAAAATTTTGAAAAAAAAAAGATTTATTAAACAATAAAGAGTAACATACAGAAGCAAAAGAGTAGCATGCATGTTTACTCTTTTTGTTATAAGTACCTATGCATTATACATTCAAGTAAAATCAAATAGATGTCTAAATGCGGGATCAACCGTGGCACAGATACGTAATGCTGCTATCCTGTAGAATCTATGTATAAATATGAGAAACATGGTAAGCTAAGTATTAAGCAAAGAATTCAATGTTTGATTACAATGCAGAGTAAATTCATTATTTTGGCATCCTATCTTCCAATTAACTTGATTCATTTGCAAGTGTTGTTGATAGGTTGCACAGAAGGTAAAATGAAAGGGATTTTACAGTTGTTAGATACAAACTGTTAAAGAATTACTAATGCAGTCAGAAATCATGAACAAAATCATTAAAAAAGAATCATTGAATCTAACCTAGAAAATCCACCAAAACCGGCTCCTACTTTCTGGGCTTTAATGCTGGAGTCAATGTCGAATTGATATTTGCCGTTGAAGAACCAATCCCCCACCAATATCATATTCTAATATCAGAGATTCATCCTCTCTTGCATGCTCAAAATCCCGCCTACAAGAAAATTTTTTCTAGTGTGTAGCAAACACATGACATAAAGCAGAAGCAATTGAGAACTATTGTAATTATTTTCATGCATGGAGCCATGGACAACTATTAGAAAACTCTATAGGATTCTGACCCTTTCTGGATATAATAGATTCCTAAGATCCTTCTCCTTCGTGATTCAAAGCTGTGTTTAGTTTGATAAACTCACAAAGGAAAAGAGGAGAATGTAGGACGGGATAACAATTTCAAAGGAAGAAGGAAATAATGTGCAATGAGAAGCATACACATCACCAATTCACAATAATTTTACACCAGTATTTTAAATTCATATATGTCATCTTGTTTATGGTTTTTAAAAAATTTACGAAATTAGTAGCTGATTTGGTCCGTTTTAGACTTATTCAAATTGATTCCAATGTGTGCTTTCCAATTCCAAAACCATTTCTAACTCTGTTATTTAAAACTCCTCCCATAATTCTAAGCTTCTTGATTGCTTAATTTTATTTTTTCTTTGGCTTCTTGTTGTCTATGCCACCATTCTAAAAATATTAACCTGGTAGAATAGCATATCATGATTTTCCTTAGTGATTATCTCACATGCTTCACCTTATCACATATTATCAAATGGATAGCCATTTCATTACGTGAAAATAAGTATAGAAGAAGAAAATGTAATTTAAAATCAGGTTTGTTTTGGAAAACAGAAATAAAAGTTGGACTAATTTCATAGAGACTTACTCAATGACCTTATATTCCCATCCATCTGACCGATACTCAGTGGCACTGTATTATTCATATCCATCAATCTCAATCCTGCTATGAAGCCACTATGTTCCTATTGTCATCACCAACAGAAAAGGAATCAAATACCTCATCAAGTAATGTATCATTAAGTAATATTAAGATAGGAAATTCTTAGTTTTATCATTCTCAAAACTCGTGAAGACTTCTAAATGGATCGGAATAAAATGCCATTGATTGATTGCCATGAAAACAAGAAGAATAACCAAATGTATAGTCTCATATGAAAAGAAAGATACAATTATAATTTGTGCCTCTATTGAACTCCATATATTTATGAAAAATCATCGGCACACACCCATGTCTATTTAGCAGTGTGAAGCCGACAACTCAATATACACTTCCCTTAACCCTAACAGTTTGCAACACTCAATGCCATGTAACAGGTACAAACTTTGGCTAATTGTTTAGATGCCCATGTAGATAAATTTTTATCAAGCACTATAAACTCCAATATTTGCTATCAAGCGCTATAAACAATAATATACTAGTCACATAGAAAACTTCAGGGATCTTAACATAATGGTGAAAAAACAAGACACAATATCTCCGAACCCATTTGATTTTATGCCAAGAATATTGACTATTGAAGCGCTTTTAGTAAGGGTAAATTACAAATGAGTTCCTAAGATATTTCAAAAATACAAATTAGTCAATGTATTTTTTATGAGAAACAATTTAGCCCCTTAGATTCGATTCCATTAATAGATTAGTCCCTACCATCAAAATTGTCCCAATTTGAAATAATTTAGTCCATAAAGTTTGGTTTCAGTAACAAAATAGTTTCTAAAACCAAATTTTATATTTAAGTAATTATTTATTTTATATTTAAAAAGTTATATATTTTATTAAGTATTTAAATATTTTTTCTAACTCTGTCTAAGTAGTTTGCGCTTAGCCGATCTTAAGCCTGGATAAAGGAGGAGGGTTGCGGTAGGTGACAACCAGTGTAAAAATTTTATCACACTTTATAATATAGATTCAAATGATATAAACGTTGGGCGTCCTCTACTTACGACTAGCTACATCAGAGCCCGGGTGTAGTGAGAAATATGCAAGGGTGTAGGACGTTCACCGAAAGCGACGTGCCATGCCGGCCCCCGGGTGTGGTGTTAAGTGAGCAAGGGTTCCCACATCATGGACGGGTGTAGGTAAAGAAGTTAGTCCATAGGACAGATAGTAGAACAGATAGTGGAACAGAACACAAGATAGACATAGAAAACAATAGAAGATATCATAGAAGAAGACCAATTAGGAAGGAACAGGATAGGAGGAGGATCAGGGTTGGTACTTGGAATGTTGGATCACTTACAGGAAAATTAATGGAGCTTGTGGATACCTTGGAAAGGAGAAGGGTGAATATTGCTTGCATTTAGGAGACTAAATGGGTAGGAGAGAAAAGTAAGGAAGTGGGTAATTCAGGGTACAAACTGTGATTTACCGGAAAGGAGAGAAACAAGAATGGAGTGGGCATAATCATAGACAGGACATTGAAAGACGCAGTAATAGCTGTAAAAAGAGTAGGAGATAGAATTATAATAGTAAAGCTAGTACTAGAAAGAGAAACAATAAATGTAGTGTAACAGCGCAGCCCACTAGTGATATTGTCCGCTCTAGGCCGAAGCCCTCACGGTTTTAAAACGCGTTACTAGGAGTTACAAACCACCAACTTATAAACTTAGCATCTCTCCCGTGTTTTGTCGATGTGGGATTTGCCTATGGTGTTACAATCCACCCCCCTTATGGGACTCAGCGTCCTCACTGAGGTTTGCCCCACCATCATTCAAGGTTGCACGCGGAGCGGCTCTGATACCACAAATGTAAAGGCCTGGCCCACTAGTGATATTGTCCGCTCTGGGCCGAAGCCCTCACGGTTTTAAAACACGTCATTAGGAGTTACGAACCACCAACTTATAAACCCAGCATCTCTCCCGTGTTTTGTCGATGTGGGATTTGCCTAGGGTGTTACATGTAGTTAGTGCTTATGTCCCACAAATAAGACTAGACAGTGAGAGTAAACAAAGGTTTTGGGAAGATATGGATGATTTAATGCAAAGCATACCGAATGAAGAGAATGTTTTCATTGGTGGAGATTTGAATGGACATGTAGAAAGTGATAGACAAGGTTAAGAGAATGTTCATGGAGGTTTTGGTTTTGGTAGTCGAAATGAGGAGGGAAAAAGCATCCTGGATTTTGCTATGGCATACGACCTAATACTAGCAAAACCTACTTTATAAAAAGAGAGTCACATTTAGTGACTTTCAAAAGTGAGCAACATAGAAGCCTAATTGACTTCCTCTTAACCAGGAAGACAAATAGAGCTCTATGCAAGGATTGCAAGATCATTCCAGGAGAGGCTTTAACAAGTCCACATCAGTTGGTGGTCTTGGATGTCAAGTTTAGGAACAATTCAAGTAAGGTCAGAAGAAATAGTGTGGCTCGAACAAAGTGGTAGGAGTTCAAAGGAGTAAAGCAAGTGAAGTTCAAAAATGAGCTTCTCGAGTCCGAAGTATGGAAGCTGTATATGGAGGCCAATGATATGTGGATACAGATGGTATCAAAGATTAGAGAAGTAGCTAGAAAAGTACTTGGAGAGTCTAAAGGACTTGGACCACCCTCATAAGAGAGATAGTGGTGGAATGAGAAAGTACAAAAGGCAATGAAGAGAAAAAGGGAATGGTATAAGAAATTATCTAAATGTGATAATAATGAGGCATATGAACAGTACAAGATAGCAAAGAAAGAGGCAAAAAAGGCAGTTAGTCAAGCAAGAGCACAAGCCTTTGAAAAGTTATATGAGAAACTTGGAACTAAAGAAGGGGAGAAAGATATTTATAGATTAGCAAGGAGGAGAGAAAGGAAATGTCAATATCTCAATCAAGTTAGGTGCATTAAGAATAAAGAAGGAAAAGTGTTGGTGAAAGATGAGGACATTAAAGAAAGATGGAGAAATTATTTTAATGATCTCTTTAATAATAGTCAAAATAGTAATAGCGTGAATATAGACTATAGAACAATAGAAAAGAATGTGAATTATACTAAAAGGATTAGATCTTTAGAAGTAAAGGAAGCACTTAAGAGAATGAAAGTAGGTAAAGCCTGTGGACCTGATGAAATACCAATTGAAACGTGGAAGTGTTTGGGAGATATGGGAGTGGCATGGTTAACTAAATTATTTAATAAGATTCGAAACTCAAAGAAAATGCCTGATGAATGGAGGAGAAGTATTTTAGTACCTATTTTTAAAAATAAGAGAGACATACAGAGTTGCTCAAACTATAAGGGAATTAAACTCATGAGCCATACTATGAAGTTATGGGAGAGAGTTGTGGAGCATTGACTACGTCATGATACTTCTATCTCTCTTAATCAATTTGGTTTCATGCCTGGTCGTTCAATTATGGAAGCGATCTTTCTCATTAGAAGTTTGATGGAGAAATATAAAGATGTGAACAAAGATCTACACATGGTTTTTATTGATTTGAAGAAGGCTTACGATAGTGTTCTAAAAGATGTCTTATGGAATGTGTTAGAACAAAAGAGGGTATCTATTTGGTACATACAAGTGTTAAAAGATATGTATGAAGGAGCAACTACTATTGTGCGCACAGTGAGAGGGGACACAAGAGATTTTTCGATCTCAATTGGATTACACCAAGGATCAGCCATAAGCCCTTACCTTTTTACATTAGTTTTAGATGAACTGACGAAACATATACAAGAGAGTATTCCTTGGTGCACGATGTTTGCGGATGATATTATTCTGATAGATGAGACACGAGAAGGAGTCAATAGAAAGCTAGAGCTTTGGAGAAGTATTCTAGAGTTAAAGGGTTTTAAGTTAAGTAGAACAAAGACAGAATACATGCATTGCAAGTTCAGTGAAGGCCAAACTGGTGATAGGGAAGGAGTTAGTTTGAATGGAGTGGTACTGTCCCAAAGTAATCACTTTAAATATCTAGACTCAGTCCTTCAAGTAGATGGGGGATGTGAGGAGGATGTTAGTCATAGGATTAAAGCCGGATGGCTGAAGTGGAGACGTGCCACGGGATTTTTATGTGATCACCAAATTCCCAATAAGTTGAAAGCAAAATTTTACCGTATAGCCATACGATCGGCTATGTTATATAGTAGTGAGTGTTGGCACTGAAAGAGTCGTATGCGTCTAAGATAAGAGTTGCAGAGATGAGAACGTTAAGGTGGATGAGTGGCCATACTAGACTAGATAAAGTCTGTAATGAGAGTATTAGAGAAAAGGTATGAGTGGTGCCAATTGAAGATAAGTTGAGAGAAGGGAGATTGAGGTGGTTTGGTCATATGAAGCGTAGACATACGGAGGCTCCAGTTATACAAGTAAAGCACATTAGGTTAGAGGATAGAAAGAAAAAAAGGGGTAGACCTAAATTGACTTGGAGGAGAGTAGTACAACATGACCTAGAAGTATTACACATTTCTGAGGATTTAACCCAAAATCATTTAGAGTGGAGAAAGCGAATCCATATAGCCGACCCCAAATTTTTGGGATAAATGCTTAATTGAGTTGAGTTGAGTATTTAAATATTTTTTCTAATCATGCATCCAAATTTTAAATTAATTCTTAAAAAATTATAATATAAAGTTTATTGTTGAATTTTACATTTTAAATTAAATTTTCATTTAGAATATGATATAATTTAATTTTTCAAACAACTAAGTTAAATTAAAATTTACTTTAAGATATAATTTTTGAAAATACTTGCAAGTTATAAATAAACTATAACTTTAAATGATTTATGTATGATTATGTATTGTTAAATTATATTAGATTATATAAAAATAAACTTTTTTGTACCATATTTTTCTTGAAAATCATGTTAAAAGAATTTTTATAATTATTTATTGAAAAATATTACTATAAAATAAAATATTTTTTAATTATAGGATGTAATATAAAAAAAAATAAGAATTTAATAAAACATATTATTTGTTATTATCTATTTTTTACTATTTGAAAAAGCATATTATTATCTAATTAAATATTTTTTAGTATTTCATGTTTAAATAATTATAATTATAAAAAAATTTTATTTTTTGTAAAATATGTAATTATTTAAATATAAAATAAATAATTAATTAAATATAAAATTTTGATGTAGAGACTATTTTGTTAATAAAACAAAACTTTAGTAACTAAATTATTTTAAATTGAAAAAAGAAAGAAAGAGAAACCTTCTACCTTGTGGAATTTTAGTCTAGGCATATGAAGAGGTTCCAAAATATACTTTGGTGAATTTTGGAATGAAAGAGAAGTGTTTATTAAATACTTAGATACATGTGCTTGTAGCATATATATATATATATATATATATATATATATATATATATATATATATATATATATATATATATATATGAGGGTCTAGCCACTAATGTCTGATTGGATGGGTTTATCTTGGATTAGCCTTTAGCCAAATCCCCATAGCATTTTGTTTTGCTTGTGGATGAGTTGCCAAAGCACATTCCAAAGGGTATCTCTTAGTTTATGATGTTTGTGGATTGTTAAGATTTAAGAATTAGAAGTAGAATGTCAATTTTCCTACCACATCAACAAATCCAATTCTTTCCCAAAACCAACAAAAAGGGGAGGGGACCAAAAAAATTTCACTCTAGTTCCTCACGTCTATTATGAAGTTCCCTTTACAATGTGAATAAACCTTTTTTTTGTTTTTAATGTAAACATTGTATCAGGTCCATTGATTGATGCTATGGTAAAAGTTATACATTCAAGACCCAAATTTCAGGTTCAAGCTTTGAAAGTAGTTATTTAATAAAGATGGTGAATGGTAGGAATAGAATTCACCAAATTCAACCTCCTCAGACCCCACTTTATAAGCCATAACGGCATACAAAAAGTGCATAATGTAATCTCAAATGCATATAATGATTGAGGATCATATAAGGTGAACTTTTGTTTGGAGATCCAAAAAAGCTTCAACTTTTTCCTCTTATTATCATTATCAATATCAATATCATTATCATTATTTTTTGGGAGAAGGGTGGGGTGGCGGGGAGAGGGGGTGGTGTTGAGAAGGAAAATGGAAAATGAAGGTCCCAGCCCTAGTATTAAAAGGAATGCTTTCACCAAAATATGATGATTACTTGAAGGAAGGTGCTCGATGGAAATAATTCCACCCCCAATCTAGGCAACTATTTTAACAATCCAATCACCACTTTTAAGTTCAATCGGGATTTTAGAAAGTTCTACCTAAAAAAAGGAGGAGGGAGGGGGGAGGGGGGGTGTTGGGGGGAGGTCGCGAGCAAAAGAAAGAAAGAGAAACCTTCTACCTTCTTATGAAATTTGTTAGTCTAGGCATGTGAAGAGATTCCAAAATATACTTTGGTGAATTTTGGAATAAAAGAGGAGTGTTTATTAAATACTTAGATACATGTGCTTGTAGCATATATATATATATATATATATATATATATATATATATATATATATATATATATATATATATATATATATATAAAGGTCTAGCCACTAATGTCTGATTGGATGGGTTTTCTTGGATTAGCCTTTAGCCAAATCCCCATAGCATTTTGTTTTGCTTGTGGATGAGTTGCCAAAGCACATTACAAAGGGTATCTCTTAGTTTATGATGTTTGTAGATTGTTAAGATTTAAGAATTAGAAGTAGAATGTCAATTTTCCTAGCACATCAACAGATCCAATTCTTTCCCAAAACCAACAAAAAGGGGAGGGGACCAAAAAAATTTCACTCTAGTTCCTCACGTCTATTATGAAGTTCCCTTTACAATGTGAATAAACCCTTTTTGTTTTTAATGTAAACATTGTATTAGGTCCATTGATTGATGCTATGGTAAAAGTTATACATTCAAGACCCAAATTTTGGATTCAAGCTTTGAAAGTAGTTATTTAATAAAGATGGTGAACGGTAGGAATAGAATTCACCAAATTCAACCTCCTCAGACCCCACTTTATGGGCCATAACGGCATACAAAAAGTGCATAATGTAATCTCAAATGCATACAATGATTGAGGATCATATAAGGTGAACTTTTGTTCAGAGATCCAAAAAAGCTTCAACTTTTTCCTCTATTATCATTATCAATATCAATATCATTATCATTATTTTTTAGGAGAAGGGTGGGGTGGTAGGGAGAGAGGGTGGTGTTGAGAAGGGAAATGAAAAATGAAGGTCCCAGCCCTGGCATTAAAAGGAATGCTTTCACCAAAATATGATGATTACCTGAAGGAAGGTTGATGAACACCCCCAATATTCAGATTAGAGACATAACATCTAAAGATGGAATTAGATCTTTTAATAACAAATAAAGCAGAATTGATAACCAATCAAGACATAATAGTAATTGGGCTAAAGCACCTTGATTATAAAGATAAAATAAGCAAGTGGTCAATTTGCTTAAGTCTAAGTTCTATTCAAGAAATAAGGAAGAAATCATAAAACTCTCACAATTGACGGTGATGGCCGAAAATCAATGCTCTCTCAATATTTGATATTAGCTATCCCCTATTTGATGTAGAAGACAAGTATTTATATGAGTTACAAATAACTAATTTGCCATATGGCATAAAGAAACAAAAATAAAATATTCTAGAGGCTAGGTTCCAAGGTCCAATTGTGTGAAGCTGATCCATTTATCCTCCAAAGGCCCAAGCCCAAGCCCAATCTGTTCCTCTTGGTGCCTCCAAAGTTTACTAATCAAGGTTTGCAACTCCCTTGCCCTTTCTCTTGTAATTGGACCCTTGAACAATAGAAGTGGCTCCGGTGGTGGCGTCTCCTCATCATTCCCCCCTTCTTGAAAAGAATTCGTCCTTGAATTCGGACCTGCATTAATAAAAGGAGAAAGATCAGAAATATTGAATGTAGCACTAACGCCATACTCACCTGGCAGTTCAATTTTGTAGGCGTTATTGTTGATCCGCTCTAACACCTTGAATGGACCATCACACCTTGGATGCAGTTTCGATTTTCGTTGGTTTAGAAACCGTTCCTTCCTGAAATGTACCCACACCAAGTCACCTGGCTCAAAAATAAGTACCTTGCGGCCTTTGTTAGCATGAGAAGCATATTGTGCATTTTTCTTTTCAATGTGTACCCTAGCTTGCTCATGTAATTTCTTAACCAATTCAGCCTTTTTCTTACCATCTAGACTATCAATATGATCCATAGACAATGGTAGCAAGTCTAGTGGTGTGAGTGGATTATATCCATATACAAGCTGAAAAGGTGAAAATCCTGTGGAAGAATGCACAACACGGTTATAAGCAAACTCAACCAATGGCAAACAATCTTCCCAAGATTTCAAGTTCTTTTGGATCATAGCACGCAATAGAGTGGTTAGTGTCCTATTCACTACCTCAGTTTGTCCATCAGTCTGTGGATGACAAGTAATGGAAAACAGAAGTTTAGTGCCTAACTTACCCCACAAGACTTTCCAAAAGTGACTTAGGAACTTAACATCTCTATCACTAACTATCGTCCTAGGTATGCCATACAATTTGACAACCTCCCGAAAGAACAAATCAGCAATATGAGTGGCATCATCAGTTTTATGGCATGGAATAAAATGTGCCATCTTAGAAAATCTATCAACAACCACAAATATGCTGTCATGTTTTCTTTGTGTCCTAGGTAACCCGAATATGAAATCCATGGAAATGTCAGTCCAAGGTTCCTTAGGCACAGGCAATGGTGTATACAACCCATGTGGCATAACTCTAGACTTGGCCTTTTTACATTGCACACAACTAGAACACAATTTTTTCAACATCTTTTCTCATCTTAGGCCAAAAGAAATGTTCATGCAAGATGTCCAAAGTTTTTGCCATGCCAAAATAGCCCATTAAACCCCCACTATGCGATTCCAACACAAGCAAGTCACGTATAGAACACTTAGGCACACAAAGTTTAGTCTCTTTAAACATGTACCCATCACGTCTATAATATTTTTGAAATGCACCTTTCTCACAAGCATCATACAAACCAGCAAAGTCATCATCATTAGCATACAAATCTTTCATGAATTCAAACCCAAGCAACTTTACATCAAGTGTAGACAAAAGTGAGTACCTCCTAGAAAGTGCATCAGCAACAACATTTTCCTTTCCTTGCTTATATTTAATCACATATGGAAATGAATCAACAAAAGCAATCCATTTAGCATGCCTTTTACTCAACTTATTTTGACTCTTAAGATGTTTTAATGATTCATTATCAGAATGTATAACAAACTCTTTAGGCCATAAATAATGTTGCCAAGTTTCCAAGGCCCTAACAAGTGCATACAATTTTTTGTCATAAGTAGAGTAATTCAAGGCAGCACCATTCAATTTCTCACTAAAATATGCAATAGGGCGTTTCTCTTGCATTAGAACCGCACCTATACCTACACCACTAGCATCACATTCAATCTCAAACATTTTATCAAAATCAGGTAAGCTCAACAATGGTGTAGTGAATAATTTTTCTTTCAATTCAGTAAATGCATTTTCATGCTTCTTTTTCCATTCAAACACAATATCCTTTTTCGCAAGTTCATTCAAAAGAGCAGCAAGAGTACTAAAATTAGGCACAAATCTCCTATAGAAACTAGCCAATCCATGAAAACTCCTAACCTCAGATGCATTTTTAGTAGTTGGCCAATCCTTAATGGCTATGACCTTTTGCTCATCTACTTCCACACCTTTGCTACTCATAACATAACCAAGAAAGACAACTCTATCTAAGCAAAAAGAACACTTCTTCATATTAGCTTATAATTTTTTAGATCTCAACACATCAAACACATATCTCAAATGATGCAAATGCTCATCCATGTTTTTGCTATAGATCAAGATGTCATCAAAATAAACTACCACAAATTTGCCAATGAATTGTCTAAGCACATGGTTCATTAACCTCATGAAAGTACTAGGTGCATTGGTTAGCCCAAATGGCATAACCATCCACTCATACAACCTATATTTTGTCTTGAATGCGGTTTTCCATTCATCTCCCTCTTTCATTCTAATCCGATGGTAACCGCTTTTCAAGTCAATATTTGTAAACACACATGTACCAAAAAACTCATCAAGCATATCATCTAATCAAGGAATGTGATGTCAATACTTTACCGTGATTTTGTTGATAGCACAGCAATCTACACACATTCTGAATGTCCCATCCTTCTTTGGTACAAGGAGCACTGGAACCGCATATGGACTCATACTTTCACGCACATAGCCCTTTGCCAAAAGTTCCTCCACTTACCTTTGTAGTTCTTTTGTCTCCTTAGGATTACTCCTAGATGCTGGTCTGTTTGGAATTGGAGCACCCGGAATGAGGTCAATTTGGTGTTCTATCCCCCGAATTGGTGGCAAACCCAAAGAAAGATCATCTGGAAACACATCCTCAAATTCCTGCAATAAAGAAACAACACCACTAGGCAAGTTTTGGTCAATGTCAGATAAACATAAATTCACCTCCTGGTACATAAGCACACAAAAGAGGTCTCCCCCCTTGTAAGGCTTCCCTCACTTCTTTTCCTCTCACATACAAACTCATTTTCTTCTCTATACTCTCCTTTTGCGCCAAGCCCTCACTCTTTTCTTTTTCTTTTAATTCTTTTGCTTTCACTCTCCTCTCATCAAGCTTGGCCTCTCTCAAATTTTCTCTCCAATCTTTCTTTTCCTCAACTGATTTTAAGATCCTCACTTGGTCTTCATGCACTTGAGATGGTGACATAGGAAGCAAGGTATAGGTTCGGCCATCTTTCAAAACTGTATACTTGTTCTTTTTCCCATCATGAACTATACTTCTATTAAATTGCCATGGACGACCCAACAACAAATAGGTAGCTACCATAGGCACCACATCACAAACTACCTCATCATGGTACTTTCCGATGCTAAAAGGCACTACAACCTGTTTGGTAACTCTCAATTTTCCACCATCATTTAGCCATTGGAGACCATATGGCTTTGGATGCAAAGTGGTAGGCAATCTCAATTTCTCAACCAATAAGCTACTAGCAACATTGCAGCAACTACCACTATTCACAATCATACTACATAGTTTCTCATTCACTAAACATCTAGTATGGAAAATATTGTTCTTTTGTACCTCATCTCCATCACCCAAACTGACTTGTGCACTCAAGGTGCGCATAGTGACAAGGACATTACCATCCATGGGAGCTTGCTCTCCCTCATCAAGATACTCATCACTACTATCATCATTAGCACTCTCTTTGGCCTTTTCTTCACCACTCTCCCATTCTCCATCTTCTCTAATAAACATCACTCTCCTTTTTGGACACTCATTGGAATAATGCCCCCTTCCCAAACACTTGAAGCACTTTACATCCCTTGCTCTATTTTTCACCATCTTATTTTTCTCTTCTACCTTGCCTTCCATCTTTCCTTTTCCTTTCCACTCCTCCTTCTTCACTTTCGGCACATCTTTTTCTACTTTAGGTGTTCCACTCTAATTCGGTTTCCATAGTGCATTGGAAGCCAAATTGTATGATGATTGAGTGTTCCATTTACTTTTGGCAGCCCGCTTCCTCTTTATCTCCTTTTCTATTTTGATGGCTACTTGCATCATTTGCTCTACCATTCTATAATTTTGCAAGTTAACCATGTAAGCAATGTCGGGATTCAACCCATTCAAGAACTAAACCATGGTGGCCTCTTCATCCTCCTCTACTTCAGCCCTAATCATGGCAATTTGCATGGCTTTGTAATACTCCTCCACGCTCCTACTTCTTTGGGTAAGTTGCTGCAACCTCAACTTCACCTCTCTTCCATAGTGTGGTGGAACAAACCTTTCCCTCAAGATCTCCTTCATTTCGGCCCAAGTAGTAACACCCCTCAAGCCATGTCTTCTCCTCCTTGCAAGTAATTGATCCCACCAAACCAATGCATAATCCTTGAACTCAACTGCTGCCAACTTAACTTTCTTCTCCTCACTATAATTGTGGCACTCAAAAATCATTTCAATCTGTCTCTCCCATTCAATATAGGCTTCAACATCCTCCTTGCCATGAAAAGGAGGTATTTTCATCTTTATGCTTCCCACATTGGTATCAACTCTCTCATGGTGTATCTCTCTCTCACCATAGTCATCAAATCTAAGTTGTCTTCCTCCTCTCCTACCTCTAACACCTCTCCCCCTTGGTGGCCAAAACCTCCTATCATCAAAGTGATAGTTCCCATACTCAAACGCTTCCTCAAACTCATCATCATACCAATTCAACTCTTCTTGCTCCTCTATCCTAGGTTCTACCCGAATTCCCCTTCCAACCCTACCTCCATCTCCCATATGCAAACCTACTTCCTCTCTCCTATTTCTATTCTCCCTCTCATTATCCATCATATATTCCATCATCCTATTCACATCAACTCTCAAACCCTTCAACTCATTCAAGTCTCTTCTCATAGTTTGCAATTCTTCATTATGAGTAGCTGTTTGGAGAGAAAGTCTCTCAAATTGTTGTGCCATAGCCTCCTTATAAACCCTTTCATCTTCAAAATTCCTCTCCTCAACTCTACTACTACTACTTGTGTTTTGTTCCATTTTGATGCAAAGAAAACAAGGTTAGAAAATAAATGGCTCACCCTCTCAAGTGTTTGGCACACAATTAGACTTTTACCCTCTTATGCACTCACCACTCTTGCCTTTTATCACTCAAATTCCTTCATTCGCTTCTTTTAAGAACCCAAACACAAAACAAACAAAACACTCATAAGATTTATCAAAATATTCAAGAACGAGATGAAACAAAACGTAAATAAAAATATGCAATGAAACATAGAATCAAAGAAAAGAAGACTTCAAAATTAAAACAATTAATATAAGTGAAAAGATTTTATAGACTAGAAAAACTAACAACCTAATGATCAAATATCAAGCCAAAATCCCAGTAACCATAGCCAAGTCACACAACTTCCAACAATAGCATAATTTCACCATAAGATGTAATTATTCAGTTCACTAGCCAAATGAATAAGTTTTTCTCTGAAATTTTGTGGACAAACCTATCTCAAAACTAACTAATTACTGGTAAAATTTCAGAATTTTCTGGGCGGGTTTTCTGTGTAAACCAGAAAATGCCCAATTTGTGTCAAAAATTTTTGTTTCTAACACAAATGATATAATTTCAAGCTGAAATTTTATCTGGAGGCTAGTAAGATAATATCTAAATAGTGGGAAATTTTTCAGATTTTTCTGGGTGGGTTTACTATTTAAACCAGAAAATGACTGGTTTGTGCCAAAAAATTTTGTTTCCAAAACAAATGATGGAATTTAAAGCTGAAATTTTATCTGGAGGCTACTGAGATGGTATCTAAACAGTGGAAAAATTTTCAGATTTTTGTGGGCGGATTTACTATGTAAACCAGAAAATGACCAGTTTGAGCCAAAAAAATTTTGTAACGCCCTCACCGTAAGTAGTCCGTACATTTTACTGTTCCGACGACTAATGTCTGTTCGGACAGTCAGGATGACTGGAACTATACTTAAACTATAGTGAGGAGACATAAATTAATGAAATAAATATTAAAAAAAATATAGGAAAAAAAATTTTGAGAAAAATAAATTAAAATTTAGAGAATTTATAAATTAGTATAAAATAATAAAAATAACCCGATGAGCACCATGAAAGGCATTTTGGTCATTTTACCCCTAGAGGTGAATTTTGACTTAAATATCAAATTAAAATTAGGAAATAAAATAATTAACATAAATTAAATTTATGAATTTGAATTTGGAAAATGAGAAGAGAAAGAAGAAGAAAAGAAAAGAAAAGAAAAGGAAAGAAAAGAAAAGAAAAGAAAGAAAATAGACTTGTGGCATTTTAAAAAAAATAAAGTACAATAATTATAGAATATATATATATAAGATACAAGAGACAAAAATTCACCAACCACAAGTCTTCTTCATTTCCTCTTCTCTCTCTCCTTGCCGTCTCCATGTTCTCTCCCCTCCACCATTTTTGCTCAAGCTTTGAGCTTGAGTTTCTCTTCATTTATCCACCAAAACCCATAGACCCCTTCACAAAAAATTTAGCCCACACCATAAGGAAGCTTTAGATACCCATAAGAAGAAGAAAGATTAAAGTTTGAAGTGGGTCACAAGAGGTTAGTGCACTAATCCCTCTTCTTCTCTTTATTAAACATGAAAAGCATGTTTAGCTAAGCATAAATACCATTAAAACAAAAAGAAAATCTAGAGGAAAGAAACCTTGAATTTTTGGCAGCCATGGAACTTGAAATTTATTGCTTTTAAGTGATGAAAAATGGTTCTATGAGAATGTGTAATTAGTTGAAATGTTTGGGTGTTTGATTGTGTAGTGTTTGTGTAAATTTGAAACTTTGAAAACTAGGGTTTGTGTAAATGTTGAGGACTTTGTGTAAAATGTTGAAATTGATCTATTGGGATGAGATTGTTGCTTATAGAAGTGTATTGCATGCAAATTGAAGTAAGGAAGTTGGAGGAGATTGAGTTTTGGAAGTGTCAATTTTCTGCAGGTTGTGTTTGTTGAGGGCAGTATACATTTTAGGCCATAAATAAAATTGTGTGAGCCCAATTGGTATGAGGCCAATTGGAGGTGAAACTAGACCCAAAATAGCCCATATTCTATGAAGAAACCATGCCCAAATTCTGTCCAAAACTTGACCTAAATTCTGCCTAAATTCGGATTACCCTGCAACCCAACCCAGAAAATGACCAAATGAACAGTACGTGTTCATTTGGTCATAACTCTCTCTATACTGGTCCAAATGACCTAAAATTTTACCAATGGAAAGTCTAGACATAGGGCTACACTTTTCATGAAGACCACTTGACCCATTTTTGCTTTTAACCAAATCAAATTGTTAGCACAAGTTGAGTCACTAAAACTGCCAACCCAGAAATTGTCCAAAATACTGTTCCTTTGGTATGCTTGACCAGTTTTGGAAAAAATGCCATAACTTGGTCTCCAAAGCTGCAAATTGAGTGAAACTAGCGCCAAAAGTTTTATAAGACATAGCACAACAATTTTTATGTTTTGACCAAGCTCTAGAAACCATTGCATCCTAGGGAAAATATTAGCCAAAGTTAGGAATTGAAATCTAAAAAAATGTTAAGTTGAACCCAGAATGCCATTTGATACCTGTGTGTTCATTTGGCCATAACTCTCACTAGGAAATTCCATTTGAGATTTGCCAATATGATCTAGAAACATGATACTTAGGGCTACAATATTGATTTAGACAGCTTTGCCAAATTCTAAGTGTAAAGACCCTAAAAAGAGGGTCAAACATACTGCCCTGAAGTTGGTTATTGCCCTTATAGGACTGAGAGTCCAGGTTAATACATTGACCATAACTCACTATACCAAGCTTGAAAAATTATGAAATTGTACCTGGGAGTCCCTAAGACATAGAGGAACATATCTTGTGAAGGAACCTAAGTCTAAAAATGACAATAAAATGATCAAATGACTGGTCAAAGTTTATTGACTAGAAATTGTAAATTCTGGACAGCTTAGAGGCAAAGGGACCATTTATGGTATTTTGACCATAACTTGAGTTCTATAACTCCAAATTCAGTGATTCAAAAACTGAAATTCAAGTTTAAACATAGAGGAACAATTGTTATGAAGGAAGTATGACTAAATAGACATCCTAACCTAGTCAAATTCCTAAATAAAGATAACACATCAATATGAACCTAAAGAAAGGTTCATGGGAAAAATGCTATATATGATAATTAAAATACTCATAAGGAAAATTAAATATTAAAAATGATATGAATATATAAATTAGGACTAATGTCCTATTTATATGAAATTAATGGTACAAATGAACAGTAATAAAAAATAGTAATAGTGAATAGTGCTAAATTAATTGCCCATAGTATACCTAGACTTATTTATTTAGTTGGATAAATTGGTATACCAATTAGGGACTACAGATAGCAGTACTGCCTACCGAGAAAATCATAAACTGACAATATATGTCTAGTTTGATTGTTCTACAGGCTATATGCCTACTTACTGGCCATTGTGCCTACTTTATTTCTGGCTTTACAAGCCTGACAGCGGGTCTTGTGCCCGACATCTGGCCTCGTGCCTGATAGATGTATACAGGGTAGACATATGGCTGTCTAACCCGTATACTCCCGTGTATCCAGCTTTTATAATTTGTTATAGGTTTCTTGGGCATTGATAATAATTAATTAATACTGAATATACAATAAGTAAACAGGAAATATCCCAATAATTTTAATTGTTTCCAAAGTGTAATAAAAAAAAATGTAAAAGACCCAGAATTTATGATTTGTAAATATTAATTCAATTGTTTAATTATTGTTATTATAAATTATGCACCACTAAGCATTATGCTTAGCGTGTTGATTTTCCATCGCGTAGGTACTGAAGATCAGCAGCCGCCACAGTAGTATTTGGACAGAGTTCCGACCAGATCTGCCACCGATCAGAGTCACCTCACCAGTCTATTGTATTTTGGTAGGGCCCATGTATAGACTAGTATTTTGGTTCATTATGTTTAGTCATGATGTATTTCATTTTGGACCTGTAATTAAACTTTGAGATTGAAATGAAAACTCGTAATTTATTATCTATGAATTTCTATATGAATGCAATAGATGATACTTAATTTTTATATCTCATAAATAATTGTAAATGATATGATACAAGAGAATATGATATGGAAATGTGTTGAATGAATATGAACATGTTAACACGTGATAGTGGAACCCGCCAGATGCTAATAAAACAGAGGAGGATCTGTCCGGGTCTCCACAGAAATAAGGTATATAAAAAAAAAAAATTTACACATAAATTACCTGATTTAAATGACATTAAAATTTACAATAGACATGACAAGACAAGATAGGGTGCTCCGGCACCAAATGTGACACTTCTTGCTCGACTATACAATAGATGGGTAAGGGGCGTCACATTTAGTGGTATCAGAGCAGAGGTTTAGGCGGTCCTAGAATAGCCTGATCCTTCTCCAGTTAGTATTGTCCGCTTTGGCCCATGGGCCTCACGGATTTGTCCCTTGGGAGGTTTCATTCCCAAAAGCGCGCTGACCAGGTGAGGAAGGCTCCCACATATATGGCCCAAATCTTTTCTTCCCATTTCCGATGTGGGACACGAAGTTTCCACCCCAGTGCGTAGCTAGTTGAACAAGCACGTCCCAACCCCATCCCTGGGTCATGACAAGCCCACCAGCTTCCGCCTGGTGCGTCCTCGCACCACACACCGTACTAGAGGGAGTCCAGCTCTGATACCAAATTGTAATAGCCCGATCCTTCTCCAGTTAGTATAGTCCGCTCTGGACTGAAGCCCTCACGGTTTTAAAACGAGTCAATAGGGGTTACGAACTGTCAACTTATGAACCCAGCATCTCTCCCGTGTTTTGTCGATGTGGGATTTGTCTAGGGTGTTACAATTTTGTTTCCAACCCAAATGATGAAATTTCAAGGTGAAATTTTATCTAGAGGCTACTGAGATAGTATCTAAATTGTGGAAAAAGTTTCAGATTTTTCTGGATAGGTTTACTATGTGAACCAAAAATTGGCCGGTTTGTGATTAAAATTTGATTGAACAGCCAAACAGCATCATCTACCCCCCAAAATTGATATGTGACGTCCCAAATACCTCAAAATATCACAGATTAAATTTCAAGATCAGCAGCTAAGTGTAACCTCAAAAATCAATGCAAACAACTTATCACAATTTTCCAATTCCAGCCAAACAGCAATAATCACAAACCAAACACAGCCAAATAACTATTTTTGTTCAAACTCATATTTTAATTCAATCTAACAATCAACATCAATTCATAATCATCAGATGCGTCATCAATAATTTTCTCAAGCTTGATATTCAAATCAAAGAGGTAAAAGATAGCAAGAACAAACAGATTAGCTTGAATGATTACAACCCCAAGACAAACACACTAAACTCAATTTCAAGCAAAAATCAAATCTAAAACCCAATGTAGAGTGTTCGGCTATGATGTATTAATGTTAGATTTGAATGAAAAATCACTAAGGAAACAAGAAATATTTAGCCAAAAACATGAAAAAAATTTGGACAGATTTGAAGCTACTACAAAAAACCCTAGAAAAATCACTTTAGCATAATGCTATTGTGATGAAAACAAACAGAACATGAACGAAGGATTCTAGGCAGAAATTAAAAGAGTAGATCTAAGAATAAATACCTTGTTTGATGCTCAATTGATCTGATGCCAAATGATGAACACCCCTAATATTCAGATTAGAGACATAACATCTAAAGATAGAATTAGATCTTTTAACAACAAACAAGGCAGAATTGATAACCAATCAAGACACAATAGTAACTAGGCTAGAGCACCTTGATTATAAAGATAAAATAAGCAAGTGGTCAATTTGCTTAAGTCCAAGTTCTATTCAAGAAACAAGGAAGAAATCATAAAACTCTCACAATTGACGGCGATGGCTGAAAATCAATGCTCTCTCAATATTTGATATTAGCTATCCCCCATTTGATGTAGAAAACAAGTATTTATATGAGTTACAAATAACTAATCTGCCACATGGCATAAAGAAATAAAAATAGAATATTCTAGAGGCTAGGCTCCAAGGTCTAATTGTGTGAAGCTGATCCATTTATCCTCCAAAGGCCCAAGCCCAAGCCCAATCTATTCCTCTTAGCGCCTCCAAAGTTTACTAATCAAGCTTTGCAACTCCCTTGCCCTTCCTTTTGTAATTGGACCCTTGAACAATGGAAGTGGCTCTGGTGGTGGCGTTTCCTCATCAAAGGTGCTCAATGGAAATAATTCCACCCCTAATCTAAGCAACTATTTTAACAATCCAATCACCACTTTTAAGTTCAGTCGGGATTTTAGAAAGTTCTCCTCCCCTTGGTCTCGAAACCTCTTCAACATCTGGGGTATGCTTAGAACTTTCTACATTGAACAATGAGCAATCAATATGACATTAACTAAAAGGTTCACAATTGATACATAGAAATACTTAAATTTCAGGATTCACTAGCAAATTTATTTACGAAAGAAATTGACTTACTAATTATCCTATAAAAAGAAAAGCAAGAGTGAGAATTGATTTTTTTTTTTTTATAGTTGCCACTTTAATAAGAGAAACAACTATAACATAAATAAAGAGAGGACTCCCAAAGGTCTAGAAAAAACAGGTAAAATTGTGCTGGTAGAGCTGTTGATACACATTATTTCTTAGGCATATTCATCCACATATAAAAATCATTTATTAGATAACAAAATTTTTTCCAAATTTACGAGATATTACTTTTAGTCTCCACACTTCCAAATTTTCCATTTTTGTCTCAGTGAAAATGTAGAGAATTAGACAACTTAATTTAATCTTTATGTTCAGCCATTAACTTCCTAATTGATTTGCAATATAGGATAAGCGCTAAATTTCCACCTTTCTTAACAGCATTTAACTATAGAAACCTGATACATCCTATAAATTCAACCCCCAAATCCATTAAACACAAAAGCCCATAAAAGAATCTATGTCAAGCCAAAGCCAACAATATAGTATATAGCCATAGCAAAATCTAAACTTATTGCTAAAAGAACCAGGGGATAAAGGAAGGGGAAGAAGGAATAATAAGAACAGGAATAATTTGAAGTGTCAGAACATATCTGTTCATCATAATATCGTAGTAGTGGCAACTTAAGAAACAAAAAATAAAATAAATTATGCAGGAACTAAGATAGAACTTGGAGTTGGACAATTGAAATATAATGAAAGAATACAGCAAAAAGAATGATCACTTCACACCAAATATTTAGCATACACATAATTATTGGAAGAAGATAGTTATGCCATCAATTTATTGCATCAAAACATTGTCAACACAAAAAGCTATAGTAATATTAAAATAGATCAAACTAAGAGAAGGCAAAGGAGGATGAGGGGCAGGCTAAATAGCAAACAGCTCCAAAAAAAATATATATTTACCTAAATGACTCCTATATTGTTGGTTACTTGTTGCTACCGACTCAAAAACATCATTTTCTACAGGCGTTATAATTTGCACAACATCTCCATCCATGCCCTTGAATCAACCTTTTGAACATATTAAATAAGTTTTGCAAAATATTTCAATGGCAGATCATAGGTAATGCTAACTCTAAGCCAATGTTCCTCGAGTAAAAAGATGTTACCTTTGCACCTCCACCAAGCAATAATTGCATGTGCACCTCCACCAAGACCCTTCTGTTTCAGAAAAATAGTAACAATTGAAGATTGAAGTTCAGCAACATAACATGTAAAAAGAAAAGCGCCCTTGGTGAATTAATATCCATCACCATCATCTTTAAATAATACACCTTTCGCTTGCCTTATAATTAAGAAATAGTTCAGACATCACTTTGCTGGCTGAACAACACAGAATCATGCACTTACACAAATAGAGAGAGAGAGAGAGAGAGAGAGAGAGAGAGAGAACTAGAGTAGAAATATTATGTTTCCTTTCTTTCTACCACACAAATTACTAGAGGATGATGTTCAGGCCCTCAACATGAGTAAAACTACAACTAGGCAGTCCAATGTGCACAAGACTACCAAGGTTCAATGGACACACTAGCTGGAATCTTGTACATCCTAATCAGTTCATAATATATAACCCTACGCAAGGGTTCTTACATATAATCCCTATTTCTACTGTACAGTCAAATGCCAATAAATATTATATTTTTGGAAAAATTACTAAAATATCCTTGACATTTATCAATATTCACCTATGAAGCACGAAAATGGCACTGGGTCACGTTTCCCAGTGTTAGAAACGTTTCCGATGAGGAAACGACCTGACACGGCTGGGAAACGCTTTCGGGCCATTTTCAAAAATATTAAAAATCGAAAATGCGTTTCTGACAACGAAAATGCATTTCTTTAAAGAAAATAAAAAAAAGGAAAATGGGGAGGTTAAAATCACAAACAGATCGCACCAGTTCACATTCACAATCAAGATCAACAGAAAAAGAAGAAGACGAAAAAAAAGAAGAAGGAGAGGATTAGACCTTCAACGGCAGCATCGCAGGTAAGGATCGCATCTTCCTTTCTCTTCTTTTCTCTTTGGTCTGCCCTATTCATTTTCTAATTTGCCCTATCCATCCTCATCAGCAGAAGAAGAAGAAGAAGAAAAAGAAGCAGAAGGGGAGGAACGATAGCATCACAGGTACAGATGGCATCTCCCATTTTCTTCTTTTCTCTCAATCTGCGCTCTGCCTGCTCTGTCAATTGGCTTTTTTGGTTCCCCTTTCTTATTCCCGATCGCGCACTCTTTTCTCATTCCCCATCACATTTAGGTATTTAGGTTTATATAGAGATTGTTTGATTAATTTATTATTATTTAATTTATTATTTTCCTTATCATTTAATTTATTATTCTCCTTTTTTAATTTCTTTTTGAAACAATTTTATTAAGCAACTTCCATTAATTACTTACAATTTTATTCCATTAATTAATCATAAATTTATCACATTTAATATCAATTTTTTTCTCTAAATGTATATTCCATAATGAGATTTTTCTCAAACCAAATTTGAAGAGTTATCATAAATATTATTTTTTTTTAAAAAGGAAGATAAAAAAAAATTTCTCTCAAATTCACTAAAAAATTTCAAGATTTGCCATATTTTTACAATCAAAGTTTTGAAGGAAATTAAGGACAAATGTAAATATATTTTTAAAGTTATTTTTAAAATTATAAAATTTCAAGTTTAAATTCTAATTAATGATAAATAAAAATAATTCCAACATTCAAAATTTGTATTTTATATTAATATATTTTATATTTTTGTAATAATTTATATATAATGTGTTTAATATAATTTGTTTTAATGTATCGTTATATTATATAATAAAATTTTTCATAATAATTTTTATAGTCAATTTATTCAATTCTATTATTTAATTCTTTAATCTTTTAATATATAATTTGCATTGTGCTTTAATCTTTAGTATATAATTTGTTTAGATAATTTGTAAATTATATGAAATTGCATTTTCTTTTTATCATTTTGATAGGATAATATTTGAACGGATTCTTTGAACTCTAATTCTACCCAAGCAAATAGCACTAGTGCTACTTCTTCGAAAACTAGGGAGGAAGAATTTAATCCTTTGTGGAAATATGTAACTAAACTTGAGAAAACTGGAGAAGGAGGGGGTAATTGTAAATGTATATGTAATTTTTGTGGACAAGAAAAGCAAGGGACTTATACTAGAGTAAGGGCTTATTTATTGAAAATTACTGGAAAAGGGATTGGTGTGTGTAAAAAAGTAATGAATGATAGTATTTCTGAAATGAGGAAACAGGAGGATGAGGCAACAAACAGAATTACCAATTCACAATCTAGGCAAGTTCCTTTGCCTATTAGTACAACTTCTGTTCCTTCATTGAATATAATTGAACCAAGTATTTAGCAGTTTTGAAGAAAAGAAGAGTTAATGATTCTCATCTTGGTAGAACTTTTGACTTGTAAACTAAAGCTTAATTAGATGCAGAGATTGCTAGAATGTTCTACACTGAGGGTCTGCCTTTTAATTTTGCTAGAAACCCTTACTATGTGAGTTCTTATTCTTTTGCTACTAATCATGCTTTGGGTGGTTATGTGCCGCCTGGTTATAACAAATTGAGAACCACATTACTTCAGCAAGAAAAAGCAAATGTAGAGAGGTTGCTTGAACCAATTAAAAGCACTTGATTAGAAAAGGGTGTTAGTATTATGCGTGATGGATGGAGTGATCCCCAGAGGAGGCCTTTGATTAATTTTATAGTTGTTTCTGAGTCTGGCCCCATGTTTATCAAATCTATAGATTGTTCTAGTGAAGTGAAAAATAAGCAATTTATTGCTAATTTGCTAAAAGAAGTAATTGATGAGGTGGGTCATCAAAAAGTGGTACAAGTCATTATTGATAATGCTTCAAATTGTAAAGGTGCTTGAGAAATCATTGAGGGAATGTTTTCACACATTTATTAGACTCTTTGTGTTGTGCACACTCTTAATCTTGCTTTGAAGAATATATGTGCAACAAAAAATTTAGAAACTAATGAAGAAACTTATGATGTGTATCACTCGATCACTGAAATCCATGGGGATGCTTTGCAAATCAAGAATTTTATAATGAATCATTCCATGAGGCTTGCAATTTATAATTGGTTTAGCCCTTTGAAATTGCTTTCAGTTGCTGACACTCATTTTGCTTCTATTGTTGTGATGCTTAAAAGATTTAAACTCATTAGGTATGCTTTAGAAGCAATGGTTATGAGTGATCAATGGGCACAATACGGAGAAGATGACCAAGGCAAAGCTAGATTTGTTCATGATAAAGTGGTGGATGAGGATTGGTGGGAAAATGGTGATTATATCCTTACTTTTACTGGGCCCATTTATGATATGATTAGAGTTTGTGACATAGAAAAAACATGCCTTCATTTGGTTTATGAGTTGTGGGATTCTATTATTGAAAAGGTAAAGAAGTTATTTTTGATCATGAAAGAAAGCAAGCAGATGGGTTTTCTCCTTTCTATTATGCGGTTCATCGAATTCTTGTTGATTGTTGGGCAGAAAGCAACACTCCCTTTCTTTGTTTGGCTCATTCATTAAATCCACGGTAAATTTCTAACTTACATACTCATCTTCTTGTTATATATATTTTTTTATTTCCTGAATTTATTTTCTTATTTTTGAAGGTTTTATAGTGAAAAATGGCTTCAAGAGGGAGAAGGTAGAGTGCCTCCTCATATGGATGGAGAAGTATCAACTAAAAGAATTAAATGCTTTAGGAGGATTTTTTCTAATGAAGATGAGCAAATTAGAGTAAATGATGAATTTGCAAATTTTTCTTTGAAAAGTGGACCTTTTGCAAATCTTGATTCTATTGGAAGTATGTATGCTACAGATCCTAGGAAGTGGTGGGCATGTTTTGGTTCCAATGCACCTTTACTTCAAAGGTTGGCTTTTAAAGTGCTTGGACAACCTACTTCCTCCTCTTGTTGTGAAATAAATTGGAGTATTTATTCCTTCATTCATTCATGTAGAGGGAATAAATTAACTCCAAAACGTGCAGAGGACTTAGTTTTTATCCATAATAATCTTCGTCTTCTGTCGAGAAACTCCTCCCAATATTATGATGAGAAGACAAGATTGTGAGATGTTGGTGGTGATCAATTTGGGAGTATGAAAGATGTGGGAATTCTTGAATTTGCCAACCTTTCATTGGATGAACCAGAGTTAAGAGTCTGTTTTTTTTTTATGAAAATGCAACTACAAGCATGGGGAAGGAGAAAGATAGTGAAGTAGAGGAAATGTCATAATTTTTATTATCTTTTCTTTTTAAACTTTTGAATATATTGTAGTTAATATTTATTTCTTATGAGTATGAAACTTCTAAATATGTATCTTTATGGTTGAATTTGAATATTGATTTAGACTTTATTTATTATTGAACACCTTTTATGATATATATATATATATATACTCCTATATTTTTTATATTTATAAGTTTCCCCACATTTCCGTTTCCTATATTTTTTAAAATGTCGTTTCCGTGTTTTCCCGTTTCTGCGTTTCCGTTTTCGTGCTACATAAATATTCAAACCTATGTCTTCGCTTCTTTAAAATTGAATTAAATAGTCCTCAATGTTTCAATTTCATAACACTTTAGTCTTTCACTTAAAATATCATATACTTTAGTCCCTAAGATTTTATTTTGAATCACATTTTAGTCCTTGAGTTTTCAAATAAAATTGCATTTTCTTCCTGATAAAAATTGAATATGAGGAACTAAGAATTTATTTAAATAAGGGACTCAAATGTAATGGAAGGAATAAAATGGACAACTTATTCACCCCCCCCCCCCCCCAAAAAAAAAAAAAAAAAAAAAAGAGAATGTGAATGTAAATTTTACATAATGCCAAGGGGGTTTATGCTAATTTTCCCTTTATTTTTTAATTCCTTTTTTTTTTATTAACTAAGTGAGATATAGAACTATCAGAACAAAGGGAAACGAGAAACAAATTCTCAATTTTATTAATACTCAATTCAATTGTCAAATATAAAAAAGTTCTACTCAAAATAAAAAGAAGACAAGTATATATAGAGTCTATTTAACATTGTTGTTAGAGCTACCATTGAAAAAGACATTTTCTTAAATATTTAGCTAGAGAGCATTAAAGTTCATTTAAAATTATTTAACATGTTCATCATGAGAGCATCAAAATAATAAAATAGCTTTTTTCAAATAATTTTTTTCAAACAACTTTTTTTAACAATATCTAAAATGATACTTTTCTAAAAAGGTTTTTTTTTTACCGTTAAAACTCAATGCACTTGCACAGAGAGAGAGAGAGAGAGAGAGAGAGAGAGAGAGAGAGAGAGAGAGAAGTAGAGTAGGAAGGTTATTTTGCCTTTCCTTCAGCTAAACAAATTACTAGAGGACAAATTTCAAGCCCCCAGCATGAGCAAAACCATAACTAGGCAGTTTAAAGTGCACAAGACTACCAAGGTTGAATGCACATACTAGTTGGAATCTTGTACAACCTAATTAGGATAAACCCTACACAAGGGTTCTTACATATAGTCTTTATTTATTTTGTACATTATAATGCTAATAATTATTTTGTTTTTGGGAAAATTACAAAAGATCTCCCTGACTTTTACCAATATTCAAACTTATGTCCTTGCATTTTCAAAATAGAATTAAATAGTCCTCATTTAAATTACTTAAAAATTTCTCATTCACTTAAAATATTATAAAATTTATCCCTAAGATTTTATTTTGAATTAAATTTTAGTCCTTGAGTTTTCAAATAAAATTACTTTTTCATCCCTGAAAAATCGAATAGCAAGGGACTAAGAAGTTATTTTACGTAAAAAGTGATGGACTAAAATGTAATCGAAGGATTAAAGTGGACTACTTGATTCATTTTCCATAAACAAAAATGTGAATGCAAATTTTACATAATGTGAAGGGGGTTTATAATGATGGAAAAGGGGGTTTGTACTTTATAGTAATTTCCCTTTATTTTTTTGTTTCCTCTTTTTTGTTAATACTCAAATCAATTGTCAATCATACAAAAATTCTCCTCAAAATACCTATAGGACAAGTATATATAGAGTATTTGTAATCCTACAAGTATTAGTATTGGGAACCATTTACTTCCTATACTTCTCCTTAGGTAGTCCATTCTCTTAGTTTTCCCTATTGTGCCACTTTTACCTTCGTGCACATCAATTCATTCCTTAACATATCTATTATTGTATTTTTCACACATTCATCTTGACATCCTCATTTCTGCCATACTATCATACATCATAACTAGTAGAATTATAGTCCTCTAAAATTCCCCCTTCAATTTGGTATTTTGCAATCACACAGATCTGTTTGTCTCACTTCTTCACTAGTTAGTCAATGGATTCTTAAATTGAAATCCATAGCCAAAAACCTAAAATGAAAAACCATGACTATTATCTAATCTAACTGGCTCATCCAACCATTTTTTGTCAATTTCATTTTTTCAATTCTGGCTCTTTCCATTTGATTACCCCTAACGTGCAGCACAAAGATTGGAGATTTGATTAGCCTTGACATGTGGCAATATTGGGGAAAAAAAGAGGTGGTTACAATTATAGGAATGGAAAGTAGGACCCAGAAGGAAATTCTAGAAACAAGTTGGCAATGTAAAATCAATCCTGAGGAATTAAGGGAGATGAGAGTAGGAAAAAGAGGAGGAGAAAGAGAAGAATAAAGGTGAATTCTCTATTAATCAATCAATGAATTCTCACTTTACAATTTTAGATATATATTTTACAGTTTGTTTTATAACAAAACATAAATAACTACAACTATGCCTGCCATAATTAACTTAGAATAAGCTATTTATCAGCCTTTTTCCTTTCTCTTATATGCAACACAGCAACACTCCTTACATGAAGTACTATAAGTCCTTATCATCGCAAAAATTCCGTTGAAAACTTAAGCTCTTACCATTATAGTGCATAATGGTCCTTATGTCACGTAGCTATAAGTATTAGTTTATAAAAAACAAAAATAAAAATAAAAAACCTCATAAACCAACCCACATTATTTGCATTGATATAAAGTCAACAAAGCACATACACGTTTGTGTTATAACCTAGTGATTTATCTCAGAATAAAGAGAGAAAAACCTTACATAAACCAGAAGTGGACCCAAAAGGAAGGAATTTTCAGTGGTCCTTAAGCTAGGATTTTTTGGATCTGCACAAGCAGTTTGTGTGCATTAAGTACTGAAAAGAACATATTTTTTCCAAACTCATTCAAATGAAATTGGATTATTCAAGAGCATGAGCACAATCACATACAAGTGAAGAAGGAAGGAGTTATCACTGGTGTACCCATTATATGAGTAGCATAAAACTGAGTATATAAGTGTGGTATAAAGCGATAACGTTTCTTCAATGTCTGGCGGCAAACTTCTTCACACTATTGGAAGTTGAAACTGAAGTTAGTTCATCACATAGTTGCCAACAGAATAGCATAATTAAGATAAACTTGAAAAGCAATATTGAAAAATTTAAAAAGAGATAAGATAGGCGCAAACACATAGATATCAGTAGGAAATCAACTATGGGCTTTGCTTAATAAATGAAATATCTACATAAATATCAGTAGGAAATCTGAAGATGGTTACTATCAAATTGCTAGTGTATAGGACAAACCTCTTCTCCAAAAGACCATGGCTCATGGTCAAAAGAGCCTTTTTCAGAATGCCCATGGCAAAAAGGAAACATTGCACTAACACCCATCCACCTTCCAAAAAGCTTGGGCGTTGCATTGCCAAAAAAATCCAATATCAGGTCCTAAAAATGGTTGATCACTGAGTCCTTGTTTATAAAGTAAAACCAAAATTATATAAAATAATTATGTTGTAAGAGATGACCCAAAAAGTAATTTTTATTATTGAAGCAATTTATTTTCCTCCAGATAAAAAGACCATTTTCTACTTCCTTCCAAATCAAACTATGCCCTGAAAAATACAGAGAATCAATGAAAAATTCAAGAAAATAAGGAAGAACGGAAGACAAGGGGGATTGTGACAAGGAAAACAAGTTTCACAAAGAATAAAATTCAGCAAAATAGATATGCACTCTAGGATGAAAAGACAATCAAAATAAACAAACACAGAGAAAACAAATATGTAGTTGTTATATTGATTAAACACTAATCATATGTACACATATACATTCCTAGAATACCAAATTAATTTGAATGCCTTTCCAACTTGAGATTTTTGCATGCTCTCTAATGAACCATAAGTTAGCATTCATAGTTGGTAAGAAGAAAAAACCTGTTACATTCTCCTTACAGACTTCAAACCAACTGCCATATTCTATCCATAGACCTATAATGTGGTCCCTAGCAAAGGGTCCTAACATCTATATAGTGCTTGAATGCCTTCAATATCATATCCTGTAATCACAATATCGTTTGCATAGACAATTAAGATAATCTCCCGCTCCCTGGTTTGTCTACAAAAGATAGTATTGGCAATACAACACTTAAGATGCTAAACGCCTTAACATCAATAAATCAACCCAACAAAGCACATGGAGGTTCTTTAAGACTAAGGTAGGATAAAAAATATGAGCCACCATTCATGAGAAAAATGGTATATTGGGTCGACCTTCAAATGAAATGTGGTCAAAGACGATGCTTAGAAATAGTTGAGTCAAACTTGCCACGACCTCAAAGCCAATGGACTATGTAGAATGGCAATATTATTTCATTAATTTCAAAGAGAATTTTATATACATACGCGCACATGCACACGCACACACACACACACGCGCACACGCATATATATATTCAGAGTCTCTATAACTACGTTTCTACAATTTAGTTATCCATCCTAAATAGGAATCCTACTATATATAGGATATATAGAGTTTAGTTGACTTTCCATAATAAACTAATGTAGTACCTATTCTGCTAGACACTGTACCTATTTGAAAGTGCTTTTAAAGCAACAGACAAGATAGGAGTAGCGATTATAGTAAGAGATACAAGGAGACTAGGACATGACAAGTAAGCTAAGTCTTCCTCCTCAAAAACACTTTTCATTCTTTCATCTCCACTAATTCAACCTTAACTCACAACTCCTTGAAATTGATGTAGGCATCAAAGTGTCATTTGTTAACCAAGCTTTTTTTTTTTTTTTCCGAGTATCATTTAGGGCACCAAGGTCTTTAATGAAGCATTCAAAATTCAATAGTAGCCATTATTTGATACGACAATAGAAACACATAAAAGACAAGTAAAGTCTCTACAAGTGAAGTTCTACAACATTTAAAATCAAAGCCCTAATACAATCATATCCTTGGTTCAACATATGCAAAAACTTTATGAAAACCATTTATTCTGATCATTTTTGCATTGTTGCACATTTGATAGCCTTTTCATCCTAAAGCAATTGAAATCAATCCATGGTTCAATTATAAAGAACCATGGACGTAGACGTGCAAATGCTCCCAATTGGAAATGTTATCTCCTTTCCATGTTGCAGCATTCTTTTAACTGCCAATAAATCCAGCTCTAGTAAGAACAAAGGGATGCTTATTTTCATTAGCTAATTTCATGCCTTCAAATGTTGATCTTCCCATTAGCATGCCATATATCTAAAAATAAGAACATGAAGTTCAAAATTTATTTGGTTATCAACAGTAAGTATAAATAAAAACAATCACAACATGAACTATTCTTAAATTCCATTAGTAGAAATCATTCTCTCATTATAAGAAAACAAGGGAAAAGCAAAAGAAGAATACATTGTGATAGCACGAGTGCTCTTGACAACCCCCAAGTTTATTATCTCCTCGACGAATATTGCCCTTGTTTCTATGTGAAAAGTTAAATAATAAGTCTAAGTACTACTAAAGAAATTGCAAGCACTAAGAAAATCACAATGAGAGTCACTTTAAAAACAACTGGCTCATTCATATCATTCCATATACCATCAACATCATCAGAAATGAAATCTTTAACTAAACTAGCCCACCAAGAGCAAACCTTTGATTGTGTGAAGTCAGGGACAACATAAGGCCTAGGCCACACCTCCCCTGAAAATGGGTAGGAATAGAGTAACAACTCAACATTTTTTGGAACCTAAACATCACTTTTAGAACCACTATCAAACACAAAATAACCTTCTCCACATTTGATACCAAGGTCAAGCATCCAAGTTCCTTTAAAACTTACATCATAAAGATCATTTGCCAAAAATTGTGGATCTGGAAAACATTTCTAAAATAATTCATAACAAAATTTCTATGTCAAGATTGACAATTGTAAGTTTATCACAAAAAATAGATTTCTATTTATGCCAATATTCAGATCTTACTTAATGCGTAGTGAATTTGGCAGAAGGCAAGAAATTAATAAAATTATAGAGCACAATAGTAAATGCATCCAGAGGAATAGATAATCATTAATCACTCACAAAATGTCCATAAACTTGTGTTTCCCCAATAAAGCAGAGTTGTAAGAAAGATGTTTTGAGCATGGCCGGACTATTTAGATACTTGCACCAAGATGGTTACTTTAGAATGCTAGTTGTGAACGACTGATTGAGTTTTGGGATTAAGTTATGATTAAGTGAATTGGGTTTGTGATTGTGTGCTATGTTTATGCCTCTAAATGTGTGTTCCATAAATATGTAACATACCATTCTCGATATTTGTAACAGTATATATACCCAAAGGCTTGAGGGAATAATCAAGCAATTCTTCCCTACATTATCTTTCGATTACTCCGCCCACTTCATTTTCTAGATGGTATTAGAGTTGTAGGTTCTCGTCTCCTAACATTTATTTCTCCCTTATTTTTTTATTTTGAGAAATGAAACTAATGTTTTTCAATCAAGGGGTGTTTAAGAGATGCTTAGCAGCAGCACTACCCTCCGCTAAATGCCTTTTCCACTATAATCTTGTCGTTGGAAAGCCCCCACCGACCATAACACACTGTCACAAGGTTCCAGACTCCTATTCACATGCATGCGAATGAGATGTCGTCAAGCATCCTTTTCCATTGGAATCAACACTAGTCACATTGCTTTGATTACGCAACTCCTTCCAGCAGCAAACCTTCAACTAAATCACCTGTTATCTTGGGTGACTTAGAGAACAGAAGGTTTTGGTATCTTGGATTATTATAGATTTGTCTCCTCTCATCTAACAAAAGCATATCTTAGTCTATTTTCTCTAAGAATTGAAGCCTTTGGCCCTCCTTCATTTCATTCTCTAGGTATCATGAATCCACAACCATTTCAAAGTCTTTCTCTGGGTATTTCAGTATTCCTCACTCCTTTTTTTTTAACCATTTCTATTGCTATTGCTTTTACACTTCTTGGGCTTGTAAATTCAAGATATTGTTCTACTTGATTAAAGAAAAAAAAAAGGTGACAAACAAAGCAATCTCTATAAATACAATCATGTGTCATCTTGCTCATTAATTAACTCATTCTATCACCTTGATTGAAGTCCAATATGAATAATACTTGCACTATTAATTTCCTAACCAGCAGTCATTCTCATTTTCTCAATTTGGTAATATCTTGGATTGTCTAAACCAATTCTCATCCATTGAACCATAAGTCCTTGATTTTAGTGCTTCTGATCACATCCTAAGAACAAAAATCTTTTTTCTATCCCTATTTCTTCTCCCATTCAATCTAATGATACTTTACCCAATGGATCAAAAGCCATAATTGAAGGGGTAAGGGAGGCATTTACTCTCCCCTCTATTTCTTTAACTTTAGTAATATTTGCTTGTAAGTGTCTATATAATCACAATAAAATGGCTCTTTATTTGTTGTAATAGCCATAATAGTTGCTACTCACAATGACAAATGGGATGAGTAACAGTTGGGTAGTACATGAAGTCGAGAAGAGGAGGGGGAGAAAAGAAGGAAGAAAGGGTGGGGGGGGGGGGGTGGGGTTGAGGAGGGTGGGGTGTTATTTGGCATACCATAGAAGTGGCATATAAGTGGCTTAGATAGTTATGGGTTAGGGTGTAAATAACCAGTCTAACAATTCATTTTGCATTTAAAATTGTGCGGATGCCTATATCAATGTCACCCAAACAAATTCTAATCTACTCGTTTATGCAATTGGTGATAGATTAGTAGTGGTGGTGGCAGCACCTATTGATTGTTTTTTGATTCATTTAATACCCATTAGTATGTTCCAGTCTTAGTTCTGGGTCTATCTTGGAGCTGGAATCGAATTGAAATTTCGGTTCGATTTAGCGATGTTTTGGTTCTGATTTAGTTCAGTTTTCGGTTCTTCAGTTTCAATTCGGTTATGTACATTTCCAGTTCTTGAAACAATTTTATGTCATTTTTCCGATATAAGTCATTCTTAAATTAGTATTTAAGCTCTAAAATTGATTTGGTTATTAATATAGAATGTATCATATAACATAACTTTTAGCTATTTTTAAATTATATAACTTTTAACTATAAGGTTCGTATATATTTTAGAATTAAGTATATTATATAATATTTGGGATTAAAGCTTAGTTGTTATATATAATGTAGTTGTACATTTATATCATAGAGTATACCTTTTAACTACTTTTTAATGATGTAATTTTTATCTATAAGATACATGTAAAATTAAAAATTATAAGGTGATTTAATGTATTTATAATTGTGAGGAAAGGTGTTTTTATTGATTACGTAAGAGGTCTACACACCCAGGCCTTCACTCTCTCTCTCTCTCACACACACACATATGTATGTATATCTCTTATACTATCTAGGAATTCTACAGTAGGTAGGAATCCTTCTTTAATTAGGATATCCTATACAAATCGACTTCTATAACACTCCCTCTCAAGTTGGAGCATAGATATTAATCATTCCAAACTTGTTACATAAGTAGTCAACCCAAGCTCCATTCAGAGCTTTTGTAAATATACTCCTTATTGCCTTCCTATTTTAATGTGCCATGTTGAGATGATCTCTTGTTGAAGGTTTTTATGGACAAAATGGTAATCAATCTCAATATGCTTAGTCTCGTCATGAAATAGAGAATTAGAAGTAATATGAAGGGTAGCTTGATTATCACACCACAATTGTGCAGGCAAAGAGGTCTTAAGGCTAACCTCATCTAATAATTGAAGTACCCACATTATCTTATACACTGATTATACTATAGCTTTGTATTTCGATTCAGCATTAGATCAAGAGACTACACTCTGCTTTTTACTTCTCTAAGACACCAAATTACCGCCAATAAAGACATAATACCCAATAGTTGATCTTCTATCAACCTTAGATCTTGCTTAGTTTGCATTTTAAAAACACTCAATATTCAAATGCCCATGATTACTAAATAACAATCCTCACCCTTTTGCTCCCTTCAAATAACACAAGATTTTTCCTAAAGCTTCCTAATAAGCATCAGTTGGGGAAGACAAACTGACTCACCAAATTGATTGAATATGTAATATCAAAATGAGTTACTGTAAGGTTGTTCAATTTACCCACTAGCCTCCTATACTTTTCTGGATTTTCAAACAAGTTACCATTCTGTGTTACAAGTTGCAAATTTGGGATCATTGGTGCACTGCAAGGCTTAACACCTAATTTTCCTATTTCTATCAATAGATCAAGAACATACTTTCGTTGAGACAAGAAGATACCTTTCTTACTTCTCATAACTTCAATATCTAAAAAATACTTTAGCAAGCCCATGTCTTTTTTTTTTTTGATATTGGATTTGAATGAAGTGTTTAAGGGATGAAATGCCTACAGAATCGCTTCTAGTGATAACAATATCATCCACTTACACTACCAGTAAGACTAGGGTAGCTTCAGATTGTCTATAAAATATTAAATGATCGCATGTACTTTTCTACATACCAAACTCTTTTACTTCTTCATTTATCTTTCAAACCAAGCTCGAGGACTTTGTTTCAGGCCATAAAGCAAACTTTACCCAAGTTTCCCAGAGCAACAAATCTTAGTGGTTGCTTCTTATATACCTCATCCTAAAGATCAGCATAAAGAAATGCATTCTTGAAATCTAACTGATGCAAAGGCCAATCATATGTAGCTAGTAGAGAGATAAACTATTGAATAGAAGCAAGTTTAGCTACTGGAGAAAAAAGTATTAGAGTAATCAACCCCATGTCTTTTGGCTATAAGACGTGCTTTTAGTTTGGCTATAGAACCATCAGGATTCATTTTCACTATAAATACCCATTTGCAACCAATAACTTTCTTGACAATAGCCAAAGGCACTAGTTTTCATGTACCATTTGTATCTAAAGCCTCTATTTCTTCTTTCATAATAGCACACCAACCAGGATGAGATAATACCTCAATAATAGTTTTAGGGATATGGATAGAATCTAAAGAAGTAATAAAACATCAAGAAGAGGACAAATGATCATAAGACACAACAAAGGAAATAGGATAAGTAAATGTGCATTTACCTTTGCAGAGAGCAATGGGAAGATCTAGAGTATGATCATGATCAATGATAGTAACCGCATCTTTCGATGAAGAAATTGGTGAGGGATCTGAGTCTAGAGCCTTTAATCTCCTCATGATTGGAAATAAACAGGTTGTATATGTATATATATATATAATTATACTAAAAGTATATAATATATCTAAAAAAATCATAGAAAAATATATATATAAAATCGGTTCTCGGTTGGGGACTCCTGAAAACCATACACAACTCTACCCATTAGTACCCTTTTATAATGGTTGAATAATTTGCCACCTTTACACTGATAGTATGATGGGTTGTACCTTATAAGAATTTTAGAAGAATTTATATTCAAACATTAATTGGTTGTGTGTTGGAAGGCGATATATATGTGTGTATGGTGCCTTGTTGATAGAGGAGGATGATTTTTTTTTTTTTTGGGGGGGGGGGGGGGTGTTTACGCTAGTGTTGGACTTATGTTGCTTCTCTCTCTCTCTCTCTCTTTCTCTCACCATGTTTCCTCTTATAGCCTTAATTTCTAATTGTTTAAGAACCATAATGCTTTATGGGCTTTCATTTAATCTGCCTTTAAATTTTAATACTAGTAAACATTTGCGACAAAATAAGTTCGGGCAAAATTTTTCTTGATATGTAATTTTCCTCAACTTTTATTGGTTAAACTTAAATAGAAGACTTGTATTTGCAAATTTTATCATAGCATGACTACTAATAGACTAATAGTTGGTAGAAATGGTGAAGGGGGGAAGCCATGGGTTGAAATCCTAACATCATGTTGGACAAAGGTCATGGCATTTGAATCCAATTTTTTTAAAAAAAAAAAAAAAGAAAAAAGAATGGTGAGTTTACTCAAAAAGCGTTAAACAATTACATTTGACAACTTTCGTAGTTTTAGGTTATCAACAATGCCATTGGAGCTATAATTCTGGTAAGAGGGTTCGTGAGGTACCGTGTTAATGCATTATGTCAATATGTTGGCCACTACGGGATCTCAAGCTAGATTGTTTTTTATTTATTTATAACTATGGAAAGTCAAGTTTTAATAGTTCCCTTTTGCAAAGTTTTGTCTATTGCTTTTACTATAGGCCTTTGATAGTTAGACATCATATATCCTTTTTTCTTGTTAGTATGAGGATTTGGATGCGGTATTTGTTAAAAGACCCGATAAGGAGGTGGGATAGCATTTGGAGTAGGACTAAAAGGAACTGGGAGAGCTTCAAAGATGAAATTTTGTTTACTTTTTAAATGAGAAGTTCAGAGATGTTTTGAAGAAAGTTACATCTATTAAAAAGAAATATTTGTTTGTGGTTGGCTCATAAAAATTTGTAAGCTTCTGAAGGTGAGAATATCCTAGAAAAGTACAACCAATAGATTTTGGTTGAAATTTGTCTTTCTAGAAGTAAGATTATGAACAAAGCAACTACAACAAAACACAGGGAGAAAGATGATATGGATTTCAACATGGAAACAAATGAGAATAAGGACTCTGATTCTTTAAAACAGAAGAAGACATATGATTAATTAAGTATCAAGAAGTAAGAATCTCTCCCCAAGAATGAAGCGGAACATGATAGTGTATGAGTAAAGTATGGGTTGTTTCAATAAGTTGTCGATCCTTATGTTTAGCTACTCTATTTTGTTGAGGAGTACAAGCACAATAAATTTGATGAATGATTCCTTGAGAAGATATGAAATATTGAAAAGGAAGAGAAAAATATTCTAGTGCATTGTTACTACGTAAGACTAAATTGATTATGTATCTTAGCTTGGGGTGTAAATGAACCAAGCTGAGTCAAGCTTTGAAGAGCTCAGGCTTGGTTCATTAAAATTTTTTTCTCAAGCAACTCGCAAGTAGCTTGAATAATTTACATCCTTAATGAGCTTAAGGTTTAGAGTTATAAAGTTTAAACTTCATATTTTTTATTAGCTCTCATATAAAACATAACTTAATTTTCATAAAAAATTAAATTTAAAATACAAATAACTATATTCTATAAATACATTTAATATATTGATTATATCGCAGATTTGCGAAGGTCGAGTTCGACTCATTTATTAAACAAGCTTGAAAATAATCTTGAGCTGGGCTCGTTTTCCAAACAAGTTGAATGCGCTTGAGCAACTTCCGAACAGCTTGGTTCGTTTACACCTTTAATTGCAGGGTGAATATAGAAAATAATTTAGAATGATTTTTCATAAAAAATAAACAAATGCATCGAGAATAATCATCAATAAAGATAACAAACAGTGAAATCCCAAAGTTGAAGTGTTGAATTGACACAAATCGAACCTCATATGTCCAAATGAACAATGTCAAAAATGAATGCAACTTGGTTATTAACTTGCTTTGGAAAAGAAGAATGAGTTTGTTTTCAAAGCTAACATGACTCGCAATTTAAAGAAGATAAGGTGGAAAGAGTACAAACTAGTGTCTAGAATTTGGAGATACTAGGATGATCGAAACGATTGTGAAGAAGATCAAGAGAAGTGATGAAAGGCAATTAAAGATTTTGTTCTAGAGAGATAATATAGTCCTTTTTATTCATGTCCTATGCTAATCACGTTCCCCATACCTCTGTCCTACACAATGTAACGGCCCGGCCCACTAGTGATATTGTCTGCTCTGGGTCGTAGCCCTCACGGTTTTAAAACGCATCACTAGGGGCTACGAACCGCCAACTTATAAACCTAGCATCTCTCCCGTATTTTGCCGATGTGGGATTTGCCTAAGGTGTTACAATCCACCCTCCTTATGGGACTCAGTGTCCTCGCTGAGGTTTGCCCCACCATCGCCCAAGGTTGCACGCGGAGCAGCTCTGATACCACAAATGTAATGGCCCGGTCCACTAGTGATATTATCCGCTCTGAGCAGAAGCCCTCACGGTTTTAAAACGCGTCACTAGGGATTACGAATCGCTAACTTATAAACCCAGCATCTCTCCCGTGTTTTGCCAATGTGGGATTTGCCTAGGGTGTTACACACAATGATAGAATCAGTTATAAAAGTGACAAAACAATTAAGAAACAAGAAATATCATGTCAAAAGGCTAAATTCTTATATACATTGGCTAATAGATTATGTACTCACCGTAGTTTTGAAGCCTGCCTATAACTAGGGGTGAGCATTCGATTAACCAAACCAAATTTTTAACTAATTGAATTGTTAACCGACTCTAAAATTATTAACCAAATCAAACCAAATCGTGATTGAGAGAAAAACCAAAATTAACTAAAACTAAAGATATTTAATTGATTATCGGTTATAAAACCAAATTAATAAAAAAAATAAAATATACATTTTATATTATCAATTAATTAATTAATTATTAATACAAATATATTTACAATCCTTTTTTATTTAAAAAAACAATAAATATGATTTAATATATAAGAAAATATTTTAAGTTAAATATTATTATAAAATAATAAAAATAATAATTATAGATTATATTATTAATAAAATTTTAATTAATAAATTAATAAATATAAATTGGGTTATTCCGATTATTTCAGTTACCAAATCAAAGGTAACCGAATCGATAACTTAAAATCCAAAGTTTTATTATTATTAATCAAAATTTGAACTGAACAGAAATAACTGAATTTCATCGATACAGTTCAGTTATTCAGTTATAACCGAATAATGCTTATCCCTACCTACAACATTGATGTATGCTACTATGCCCATAGAACCCCATTCAATGGTACTTTCAAGGTTTTGCACACAAACTCTCTTTTTTCAGATAGAACTTTGAAAAGTAGCAAAGGAAAGCAAATGTTCTCCACAAACAACATTTTATGCACTTGAAGGTTGTGCATATGGTTTTACAAGCTTCTGAACTCATTGTAGGCCTTCAATTAACTGTCCCTTGAAGTCTTACGAACTTCTCCCGCACAACACAAAAAATATATATATATTTAATAAATCTACAAAAAAGGACAGCCTTTCCACAATTCTCATTGCCAATTAGAGAGGGAAGGGCAAAACAATAAGCACAGAAGTCTTATTTGTAACACATAACATTTTATCAAACAAAGATAGTTGAAAACCAAGGGAGTGGTGATGCCACACACAATAAGGTGGTAGATACCTGTAGTTGTCTTCCTTTCATTCCTTCTTTTGTCCTCTAATTTCCCATTCCCTTATTGCAAACTCTATAACCCATCTTGTCGACAAAGGACTTTCTAGTACAATGATGACTGCAAACTGACATAAATGCATGAAGCAAACAGATATATATATTTACACACACAAACTGACATATCTTTTCACACTTAACATTCATTCATTAACAGCAAAATAAGACACCCAAATATAAGCATAGGAGGAGGTACCATTAGGAGGCTGAACCAGGGGAAAAAAACATCATTAGCATTAAAGATGCTATAAGCATATAAATACAATTAAAGACAACAAAAAGCAATGAAATTTTAAATTTAACAACTAAAGGGTAGAAATATGGGAAAGGCCAACCTCAAGTTTGACAATCTACTTTCCTAAAACACATTCAAAAGTAGGAATACATGAAGGAATAGGATGACCGATGATCTATGACCAATAAATGGCCAAACTTATTCAAAATTAATGGTGTAATTTTTTTTTAAATTAAAATTACTCAATGACTGAATTAATTTTATTATTAATTTTTTTCTCATTTTACTTATAAATAATAAGCATTTTGTGTTATTTGAAAACTATCAAACTTTCTTCAGGTTTCAAATTGTTATTTGATTTACTCTATTTTTAATTATTTCTATTAAATTTTATAAGTCTTAACTCTCAAATTTTGTTTACATTTCTGTCGATTTTTTATTTTTGATTTCTTATAATATTACAAAGAGACTTTTGAGTCTAAAAACTTAAAAAATTCAATAGCGTCGACTATAAAAAAACTAATCAAAAAAAGTAATAATAGCAAGGAAATGAAATTATTTATGGATGCATATCAAAATAAGTTTTTAATGTTGATTTTACATGTATTTTCTTTTATTTTTATTTTTTATTTGTCGTTATTATTCATTTACTAATCATCATGACGACACTTTTATATATACATACATTTATATGTGTGTGTGTGTGTCAACTTATATATTTCTTCTGCTATGTCCACATTATAAAAATTTGTAATTTAATTTTTTTATATGATTTTTTGTTATTTTTTATATATGTTGTAATATTTTTATAATATTATATTTAATTATTTAAATTAAAATATTAATTTTAATATTAGTTTAATTGATTATATAAATAAAATATTTATTAATTTAAAAATTTTTTTAGTTGGATAATATTTTTATGAAACTTATGTGTTATTTTATTAACATATAATATTAACTTAATTATAAACTTAAATGAAATCTAATAAAAAAATATAATAATAAGTTGTAAAAATATAAATAGGCAAAGATTTTAAACATTAAAATAAAGTAATAATAGATTTAAGTTCTCACATACATTATATAAAAATATAACTAGGTTTTCTTATAGTCTTATGCTCAAAATCAACAACCTAGCTAAGACTTACTAATAAATTAAAAAATAAAAAATATATTCATGCACATAAGGATATTAATCAATTATAATTAATCTAAATTTAAACTACGTAGATCTAAAAAAATTAAAATATCATATCATCACATATAAAATACACTTTTTTATGCAAAAATGATATTAATAATCCCAAATTTTATTGAATGTATCAATATTAAAAATGAAAAAAATAGTAAAATCAATATATCTTAGCCTCTATAAATATTATTGATTTTGCAAAGATATCATTTGATATTGTCAATAATAACAAAATCACAGTGATTACATTCACATATAACTACCTACTAATAGTACTTGTGAAATACAAAATAAAAATTATCTATTACTATTTTTAAAAAAAAAACTATAAATTTATAATAAATAAAATATTTGTCGTTGAATAAGATTAGAACTTCATATCTATTGATATAAGAAAAAAAATTTATTTACTTGAATATTAATAATAATTTTATAATTATGTTAACTAAGTAGTTAATTTTTTAGAAGTAATTTTATAATTTAATATAATAAGTATGTAAATATTTAGAATAATTAAAAAAATAAATTAGTGGAAATTAAATTCAATGTTTAAAGTTGTTTATTAATTTTATTAGAATAACCTAATTAATTTTTAATGAATTAATAATACTTATAGAATTAAGAATATGTAATTATAATATGATTTTCTATATAAGTAGAATTACTATTAAAATAATTTTAAAATTTCAATTTATATTAATTATAGTTATATTAGCAATTGAAATTATTTAGCAAAAGATAAGTTGTCGCTAAAAATTATTAGTTATGAATTTGAATAGAATAATTTTCTCATTGCTGAAAGTATTAGTGACGAATATGTCATTCTTAAAAGTATTAGCAACAAATTTATACATAATAACTTCTCATTGCTAAAAGTATTAGCGATGAATATGTTGTCACTATAGGCAATTAGCAATGAATTTTTCTTTGCTATTTATGTTATCAGTAACAAATACATATATTTGTCGCTAGAGATATATTTTTATTAGTATTTTCATAAATAATATAAATCATAAAGGGGATTTTAGGCAGTGCTAATGTTCCTCCCTTCATACATTTTTATATATTCTAAGTAATGTATGTACATTGAGTATACTAAATAATTTCTCGAAATTAAGAATATCCCAATTATGAGACTAGGACCTTGTTCGGTTGGGCATAATTTGGTTATCAACCTTCAGGCTCCTAGAAAACTGTGAAAATCAATTTTATTTGATTGTCATTTTATCTAAACTTCTTGAGAAGTCAAGGAAGCAATTTCTTTCACTTCACAGGAGTAACTTGTTTACACTCGTGAGGGTAAGTTACTTCTTAAAAAGTGAAAGTAGAGTAAACAAGGCCTAGGAATAAGAATGAGAATATGTGATTCATTCTCATTATGTTTTCAAATTTATCTTCAATGTGATCTATAAATTAATTATGTAAAATTTATAATGGAAATTTTTGTTTTCAAAAAATGGGAAAGTAGGGACTAAAACTTAGCATTTATCATGTGAGTATTATGCCTTTAACCAATGAATCAAATTAGGCTAGACAATGAGACATTTCTTTTTAATTTGTAAAAATATTTAAAATTAATAAAGCATCCTTAATGCTAAAAACAAAAAAACTCACAACTTACTCAAATGATTGAATCACTTCTTAGGCAAAAAGAACTTTATATTCATTAGTCATTTTGTAAAATGTCTCAACCTTTTTATCATCTTAACCAATCAATCTTGTAGCTTTAATCAATTCTATTGGATTGAGTCTCAAGGTCTTCTTCTTTCCCCCTCTCCCACACACACACACAACCCACCTTTGGCTGGGTGTAATTATGTTAAAGTCATCCCATAAATAGTAACTCCACTACTCAAACCTGTGTCCAAGTATAGAGTTTAAATGTGCATTACTACTAGGCCAACCCTTCATGAATAAGCCTCAAGGTCTTTCAATATATTAATAATATAGCATTTCTTTATATCATACTAATATATATTAAAATTTATTATTATTATTAATGTCCGCTTAAAAAATATTTTTTAATTGATATAAATGATCTTTTATAAAACAAGCGAAGGCTTCAAAATATTATAATAACTTTTCTTGAATTGGAGTTTGATATGTTATCTAAACTTGGCCTAAGGATGATAATGTGTATAACCCATTCTCCACCTGCTAATATTTTTAAAAAAAATTAGAGAAAATTAAGATTTCAAATCTTTTTTTTTTTTAAGTAAAAAAATACATCTAATAGCACTTGTTAGAGATCTCTAGGGAGAATTTTTCCTAATCGGCCATATAAAAGAATACATTCATGGACTTGACACCACATCCAACCCAAGGCAATGGGTGTATAAATTCTTCCCACTTATATGTTTCTCACTCATCTCATCTTTTTTCGATATGGGAATTTCACACTTATATATTCCCTACATGTATTTATTTTTATTGGCTTTTAAAAAATAGTATTGAAATAAGCATAAAGGGTGGGCTTAATGAAAAAAAATCTATGTGAAATTTTAATTATTTTCAAATATTTTAAATTTAGTACTTTATCGTAAAATATAAATTTATTCAATAATCAAAATTGAAATTCATTTACATGATAGCCGACTTAAATGAAAATATAACCTTTTTTCTTAATTGTGAAGTTCACATAATTATAACCAAAACTAATCATTTTTCTCGCTTGATGCAAAAATTATTGTTTTTTAATCATTGCAACATAATTTGATATATATATATATATATATATATATATATATATAATGTGAATAATAAAATTTTTAACTAATTATAATTTTATTTCAAATATTAATAAATAAGTTGATTGATAAATTAGTTTTTATTGTTTTTTAAATTAGTTGACATATACTAATAAAATGATAAATAAAATGAAAACAAAAGTACATAAAACACTTGACAATTTTTGAAGCTATTATTCTTAAAATTTTTAGATTTTAAATATAAGAAAAAGTTTTTAAAAATAAATTTTTAAATTTTATAAGTTTTCTTTTTCCTCATGACTATATATATATATATAATTTGAAAAAAATAATTCACACTGTTTCTAGCATTTAATATATAACAACAATAATAACATTAAGAACGACCAAGTTTTCATCTCATACTAGTTATGGTCGATTATGTGGATTTTTTTACCTAGTATGTTAGCTACTTATTAACCATTTATAAATACTCTAACCAAACAAATAACTACTTACAATTTTAAATGCTTATAAACTCATATTAGCATATAAATATTAAGTGCTTATAAGCTTATAAGCTAATCCAAACACCCTCTGCAAGCATATGACCAAACAGTATCCCACGACACTTGTAAATAAAGGCTGTTACATTTATTTAAAACAATGGTTGGGAAGTAGTAGGTGGGGAGTAGGGCAGATCATGAAGCAGATGATGGGAAGAGAGAGAGAGAGAGAGAGAGAGAGAGTCTCTCATTTGGTTGGCTTGACTTATTGCAAAACTCAAGTTAAGTAGACAAAAGGATGAAATCATTGATTAAATTAAATTTTAGGGGCAAATTGTTGAGTTTTTAAACCATAGGGACATGATCATTAATTATGTCAAACTACAAGAACTCAATGATAATTTATCTCAAATTACTTTTGGTTGTATGCAGCACTTATTTCATAATAGTTTCTTCCCAAAATATAATATTTATAATTTATCAAACACTGCAAAACATTTTATTTTTTTGGTCAAAGGAAAATAATAGAAAAATATTTTATATTTATTAGCATTATACAAAAACTAAAGACTTTTGGTCAATTGATCTTGCTATATTATCTTGTCTTATACATTAATGCATTCCATCACAAAATTGGCCATGATCATTTTATATGTTTTTGAAGAATTACTAAAGTTTCTCTCTTATAAATTGAACAAGAAAAGAGGAAGGGGGGAGGGAATACAAAACTAGAAAGAAAGTACTTTTTACAAGTATTAGGATTGAAATAAGAGAGAGAGAGAGAGAGAGAGAGAGAGAGAGAGAGAGAGAGAGATAAAGTGTACCTTTGGCGTTCAATTAATGGATAAGATTAATAGTGAACAATTTTTGAAATAAAAGGACTTGATTGTTAAAATTTATATTAAGAAAAAAAAAACTTTTAGGAGTTGACTATAAAAGCAAGTACACTTCTATGATTTCAGATGTTATTCCTTGATTGATAAGGATGAAAAGTTCATTTAAAAAAAAAAAGATTTATCAAATAATAAAGATTAACATACAGAAGCAAAATGAGGTATATCAAACTTTCTTTTACATGTCTACTCTTTTCATTATAAGGAAGTGCATAGATGCATTACATGTTCCAATGAAATTGAATAGATGTCTAAATGTGTAGCAACTACATAACATAAAGCAGGAGCAAGGAAGGCATATTGTAATTATTTTCAAACATAAGTTTGATTATCTTCTAAGGGAAGGAGGATAACAATTTCAAAGGAAGAAGGAAATATAGTGCGAGGAGAAACAAAAACATCACCAATTTACAAAAAGTTTTACACCAATCATTTAAATTTAAATATAAGTCATCTTGTTGATAGTTTTTAAAAAAATTCATGAAATTAGTGGCTAATTTAGTTTGTTTTGGACCGATTCAACCTGATTCCACTATGCTGTTTCCAAGTCCGAAACCATGTCCAACTCCGTTACTTAAAACCTGTCACACCTTACCCCTCTGTAAGGCATAACATGTTCCCGTAGAATACTTAATGAACTACCGAACTTCATCTACCGATAATTCACTAAGTACACTACAAGGGATTTTAAAATAATTTTCTTACATTTTGGAAGTGGTGAGCATTTTGGTAAGAATTAAAAACTATTTATTCAAAGCTTAAATACTAGTAAAAATTTTTGTCTATTTTAATTTTGCCGCAAATTTTATAAAAATTTTGACAGAGTTCCATTTGTAATTAGAGAAAACCGTTCTTCAAATACCTAAAAAAAAACTTCCAAAAAATATTTCACAACTCCCAACCTTCAATAACTCAATCATCTCAATTCAATGCACTTCAAAATAATTTCACAATACAAATCAAGATTTCTCATCTCAAAATATTTAATATCTCCATTCACAAAGCATAAAGCAGGAAATTCATATGTACAAATATTAAATTTACAGACGAGAATCCAAAATAATATTATTACAATTTATTTACAACTGCTCAACTACATTGATACATATAACATTTTTATATTTACATCAAGATTATCTACAAGGGTATAAAATAATACCCGTACAAACATACCAGAGTAGTCCTCGAATTAATAGCAGCTCACTCTGCTGCTTTCTCCTTGCTCTTATCTACGACAGCAAAATAAGCTATCGCTGAGTATAAAAATACTCAGTGGTGCACAATAAAAATTTAAAATACAATAAATAAATCATTCATTGCCAAACACAATTTAAATATTTCTCAATCACATTTCACAAATATCAAAGTTCATAATAACATCATTTTGTCAAATAATATATTAAACACAGTTTAGTCAAACAATTTCATAAACACAGTGTTGCCAAAGTCATACACAACTTAAGCTATGACACAAAATTTCTGATCAATGCTGCGTTGTACACCACAACAAAGCAATCTCAACCCCATTAATTGAAATCAATGAGGGAGGTGGCTAGCTAGCTAATGAGTACTCATCCGATCTACAACCTCAACTGGCAAGCCAGAGAGAGAGGAAAATAAACGATCTCAACCCCATAAATGGAGGAGGAATAATGTGGTACTGTCATGATAAGTGTGAACATAAAATCCATTCAAAACAATTTATGCAAACAATTTATGAGAAATCTGATCACTTTCCAAAGTCACATTTACGATTATAAAATGGCAACACAATACATAATTAATCAATGAAGTCAAATTTTTGAGATTTAAATATTTAAACCATTATTATTGTGCACAAACCTGACTGGAGTCGCCTTGAAGCCTTGACTCAGTCTCTTTGAGTTTCCAAGTCTTTTTCAGCTAAAACACACAGTTTCACAGTGTTTCAGTACCATAACTTAGCATAATTCCAAAAATAAATTTCACTTCATTTTCACCTAGCTTTAATGTACTAATTTCGACGTTCTCGAAGTTTTTGTGTTTCGAGTTACTATTCATTATACTATTCAAGTCAAATTGTTGACTTTTTAAGGCTTAATAGGTATAGGAACTCCAACTTCACCCACATACCACATTTTGGTCACCAAACTTGTTGGTTTTGGTCATTTTCTCAAAGCTTAAGTCCTTTTTGCAAAATTGTCAAATTTTAGTTTTGGTGCTCCTAGTTGCACTATTCCATTAGTCAATCTACTGTTAGAATTTGGCAAACCTTCCTTCATAGAAAATGTTCCTTATTGTTTTAAGTTTATTCTCATTTTTGGATCACCTCAATCGGAGTTTTGTAGCTCAAGTTATAGCCAAAATACAATTACTGTTCACGTACACTGTTCATGCTGCAATTTTGGTTTTGGCAGATTTTTTATCCAACTTTGTTCAATAATTTGATCAAGTTAAGTTCATAATTTGGTCTAACTTTCTTCATATGAAATGTTCTACTATGTCTTAGGTTTCCATCGGTTCAAGAATCACCTAAATCAGAGTTTTCTAGAGAGAGTTATAGCCATTCAAACATTACTGCTCAAATGGCAATTCTGCAGTTTTGCAGGTACAGTAACTCAACTTTGCTCAATAATTTGAATGGGTTAATGGCATAATTTGGGTTTGTGTTCTTCATGAAAGTTTTAGGTCTATATCTCATCTAATCACTGGTAAAATTTCAGGTCAATTTGACCTGTCTAGCTCGAGTTATGACCAAATGAACAAATACTGTTCATTTGGTCAATTTGTGCAGTGGCAGCCTGCTCTCATTTCACTTTGGTCAATTGGTTCACTAAGTTTTAGTCAGTTTTTGGCCATGGTTCCTTAATGAAAATTGTGCTATTTTATGTCTATTTTCATCCCCAATTGGTGGCATATCAATTGGACTTGTAAAATTTCCATTTTAGTCCTTCAAAGCTGGCTTGGTCATGCTGCCAGCAGCATGACCATTTGCCCTACGAATTTAACTTTCATTCTCACAATTTCCACACATCTCTTTTGGTCATTATTGACCATTTTTCATCTCACAATAGACCAAAGTCATTATTTAAGCATTTCTCCAAAATTTGGTTCACAAACCCTAACATTCAAACCCTAACTTATCCATCTCATGCATTTAATCACAATTAGTGCACTTAACCTTAATCATTCAACTAATCAAAGCTTTTAAACTCATTCAAACTCATTAAATTCATGCAATTCATACTCCCTTCAACCAGGCCGAAATTTCAGCAATGGTCCTACCCCCATATTTGTTTCATTAAATCAAGTTCTAAGCTCACTTTCACAACTAATTATGCATTTAAAGAAGTAAAATGGTAAGTTAGCACACTAACCTTTCTTAAATCCTCCAAACCCTATCTTTAACTCTTCTTTCTTCTTGTAATTCTTCCTCTCAAGTTGAGATTACAAGTTCTAGTGAGGTATTTAAGGGAGTTATTAAGACTAAGTGGAGAAATTAAAGCTTGAGTGTAAGCTTTAATGGAGAAGTTTCCATGGAGGGTTTATGGAGAAGGGAGGCGGCAACTTGATGGTAGAAGAAGACAATTCAAATTTTTTTTCTTTTTATTTTCTTTTATCTTATTTTAGTTATGGAAGACCACAAAATTTCCAATTAATTAATTAAATTAATTAGTTTAGTTATGGCATCATGCATGAGGTCATGCATGATGTCATCACCTTTTTACTTTTTGATTTTTCCTTTTTTTTTCTTTTTTCTATTTTTCTATTAGTTCTTTAATTTAATTCTCAATTCCAAAATTTTCTTTTCTCCAATTTTATTTGACAGTTAGGTCAGGAGTCAGCTCTCGGGGTCAATTGACCAAATTGCCCCTCGCCGGTTCATCCCGGTTTGCAAATAATCCAATATTTCTTCCGGCTCCCTGACCTAATTATTTGACTGGCTTAATAGTTCTTTTTCGTGATTTTCTCTGTTCCACTGTGTTCATAAGGGTCCTAAGGACCGCAGTGTCACATTTTACGATTCGAAATTTGAGTTTAAAATGACTTCGCAGTCGTTCCCGAGGAGGTCACCCAACGCTGTGACTCTCGGCCCGTTTAACTTCTTGTTTTTTGTTTTTCTTATTTATACTTAACTAATTGAACATTACTAATTATTTGTGTTTATGGCTTCTCTAGTTGTCTTAAGTATGGTTCTAATCCCCTTAATTGTCCGGACCGACACCGGTCACCGAAATAGTAAAATCTACCAGGCTATGCAAACGGGGGTGTTACAAAACCCCTCCTTTAATTCTAAGCTTCCTGATTGCTTAATTTAATTTTTTTTTCCTTCACCTTCTTGTTCCCTATGCCACCGATCTAAAAATAATTCCCTTGTAGAATAGTATATCATGACTTTCATCAGTAATTACCTCACATGCTTCAACTTATCACATAGATAGCCATGTTCATTACGTAGAAATAAGTAATAGAAAAAAAAATGCGTTTCAAAATCAGGTTTGTATTAGAAAACAGATATTCATAGCAACTTACTCAACAATCTTGTATTCTTCATAGAATCCTACTGACGGGTACTCAGTACAATTATATTCTTCATATCCATCAATCCCAATCCTACTATGAAGCCATTGTGTTCCTATTGTCATCATCAACAAAATAGGAATTAAATACCTCTCATCACATGATGTATAATTAAATAATACTAACTCAACTCAACTCAACTCAACTAAGTCTTTATCCCAAAAATTTGGGATCGGCTATATGGATTCGCTTTTTCCACTCTAAACGATTTTGAGTTAAATCCTCAGAAATGTGTAATGCTTCTAGGTCATGTTGTACTACTCTCCTCTAAGTCAATTTAGGTCTACCCCTTCTTTTTTTTCTATCCTCTAACCTAATGTGCTCTACTTACCTAACTGGAGCCTCCGTATATCTACGCTTCACGTGACCAAACTACCTCAATCTTCCTTCTCTCAAGTTATCCTCAATTGGCACCACTGCTACCTTTTCTCTAATACTCTCACTACAGACTTTATCTAGTCTAGTATGGCCACTCATCCACCTTAACATTTTCATCTCTGCAACTCTTATCTTAGACACATACAACTCCTTCAGTGCCCAACACTCACTACCATATAACATGGCCGGTCGTATGGCTGTACGGTAAAATTTTCCTTTCAACTTATCGGGAATCTTACGATCACATAAAACTCCCGTGGCACGTCTCTACTTCAACCATCTGGCTTTAATCCTATGACTAACATCCTCCTCACATCCCCCATCTACTTGAAGAACTGAGCCGAGGTATTTAAATTGATTACTTTGGGACAGTACTACTCCATCCAAACTAACTCCTTCCCTATCACCAGTTTGGCCTTCACTAAAGTTGCAATGCGAGTATTCTGTCTTCGTTCTACTTAACTTAAAGCCCTTTGACTCTAAAGTACTTCTCTAAAGCTCTAGCTTTCTATCGACTCCTTCTGGCGTCTCATCTATCAGAACTATATCATCCGTAAACATCATGCACCAAGAGATACTCTCTTGTATATGTTTCATCAATTCATTTAAAACTAATGTAAAAAGGTAAGGGCTTATAGCTGATCCTTGGTGTAATCCAACTGAGATCGAAAAATCTATTGTGTCCCCTCCCACTGTGCGCACAATGGTAGTTGCTCCTTCATACATATCTTTCAATACTTGTATTTACCTAATAGATACCATCTTTTGTTCTAACACTCTCCATAAGACATCTCTTGGAACACTATCATAAGCCTTCTCCAAATCAATAAAAACCATGTGTAGATCTTTCTTCACATCTCTATATTTCTCCATCAAGCTTCTAATGAGAAATATTGCTTCTATAGTTGAACGATCGGGCATGAAGCCAAATTGATTGGGAGAGATAGAAGTATCATGACGTAGTCGATGCTCCACAAGTCTCTCCCACAACTTCATAGTATGGCTCATGAGTTTAATTCCCCTATAGTTTGAGCAATTCTGTATGTCTCTCTTATTTTTAAAAATACTAAAATACTCCTCCTCCACTCATCAGACATTTTCTTTGAGTTTAGAATCTTATTAAATAATTTAGTTAACCATGCCACTCCCATATCTCCCAAACACTTCCACACTTCAAATAGTATTCCATCAGGTCCACAGGTTTTGCTCACTTTCATTCTCTTAAGTGCTTCCTTTACTTCTAAAGCTCTCATCCTTCTAGTATAATTCACATTATTTTCTATTGTTCTGTAGTCTATATTCACACTATTACCACTTTGACTATTATTAAAGAGATCATCAAAATAATTTCTCCATCTTTCTTTAATGTCCTTATCTTTCACCAACACTTTTCCTTCTTTATCCTTAATGCACCTAACTTGATTGAGATCTTGACATTTCTTTTCTCTCCTCCTTGCTAATCTATAAATTTCTTTCTCCCCTTATTTAGTTCCAAGTTTCTCATATAACTTTTCAAAGGTTTGCACTCTTACTTGACTAATTGCCTTTTTTGCCTCTTTCTTTACTATCTTGTATTGTTCATATGTCTCATTATTATCGCATTTAGGTAATTTCTTATACTATTCTCTCTTTCTCTTCACTGCCTTTTGTACTTCCTCATTCCACCACCATCTCTCTTTTGAGGGTGGTCCATGTCCTCTAGACTCTCTAAGTACTTTTCTAACTACTTCTCTAATCTTTAATGCCATCTGTATCCACATATCATTGGCCTCCATATCCAGCTTCCATGCTTCGGACTCGAAAGCTCATTTTTGAACTTCACTTGCTTTACTCCTTTGAACTCCCACCACTTTGTTCGAGCTATACTATTTCTTTTGACCTTACTTGAATTGTACCTAAACTTGACATCCAAGACCACTAATCGATGTTGATTTGTTAAAGCCTCTCCTGGAATGACTTTGCAATCCTTGTATAGAGCTCTATTTGCCTTCCTGGTTAAGAGGAAGTCAATTTGGCTTCTATGTTGCCCATTTTTGAAAGTCACTAAATGTGACTCTCTTTTTATAAAGTAGGTATTTGCTAATATTAGGTCGTATGCCATAGCAAAATCCAAGATGCTTTTTCCCTCCTCATTTCAATTGTCAAAACTAAAACCTCCATGAACATTCTCATAACCTTGCCTATCGCTTCCTACATGTCTATTCAAATCTCCACCAATAAAAACATTCTCTTCATTCGGTATGCTTTGTATTAGATCATCCATATCTTCCCAAAACCTTTGTTTACTCTCACTATCTAGTCCTATTTATGGGGTGTAATGCCCTCACTTTAGGCGGTTCCGTACATTTTACTATCCCGGTAACCAATGGCTATCTGGAGAGTCAGAATGTCTGGAACTATAATTAAACTGGAGTGAGGAGTCATAAATAAACCAAATAATGATAAGAAAAAGTTAGGAAAAATTTTAGAAATGAAATACAATAAAGTTAAATGAGCCGATGCCTTGGTGATGGGTGACCTTAACGAGAAGTTGTTGTCTTCACAGCTAGTAACCCTAAGCCCGAGGGAAATTCTGTGAAATAATTTTTGGGACTCCAGAGAAGAGTCATTGAGGTTTCGATGGCATTAGAATGCCAAGAAAATACTAAGAAAATTTATTCAATTGGTACAAATGATTTTGGCTCAATAAGCCAAACGGAGGGCATTTTGGTCATTTTGTCTTCAGAAATGATTTTTGGCCAACTTGTCCAATTAAGTAAATAATTTATATGACATAAAATATGAATAAATATTGCTAAAAATTAAATTAAAAATGAGTAGTAAAGAAAAGAAAAGAAAATGAAGTAAATGGGACTGATGACATCACCATGATTAAAAACTCTCCACCCAATCACAACTTGACAAACAAATTAAAAGGAATAAAAATAACATAAAAATGAGATAAAAATAAAATGAATCAGCTGCCTTCTTCACCATTGGGCCAAACCAAAGAGAAAGAGAGAGAGAAGTAGAGAATCCACCATTGTTGATCAAAATTTCTCACAAAAATTCCTTGATAAATCTTCATAAATTAGCTAGTTTCCAAAACAAAAACTTCATTTCTAGTCTTGGGAAAGCTATTGGTAGTAACAAAGAGAAGAAATATTGAAGTTTGAGAGCTTGGGATTTGCTTGATCAAAGTTAGTGCACTAAACATTCTTCCTTTCTTCCTTAACTAGTTTTAGCATGCTAAATTAAGTATAATTTTTATGAAATTAAAAGAAAATTTGGAGTATGTGAGGACTTGAATTTTTGGCAGCCTTGGTGACCATAAGGTCTTGATTATTTTGATTGACTTTACTTTGTTTAGTGATGATTAATGATACTAAGTGTATTAGAAGTTGAATGAAGTGTGCTGCATAAATTGAGACTTTGAGTTAGGGTTTTGACCTAACCATTTGGGGATTTTATGAAATTGTTTGAAATTGACCAAATTGAGATTGTTTGATGAGGTTTAGAAGTGCTATGAATGACAAATTGTAGTTTGGGAGTAAGGATGAATGAATATTGGGAGTGCTTCTCTTATGCAGGAAATTCAGAACTATGAGTCCAGTGTCTTGTTTGACCTATAACTGAAGTTGTGTGACTCCAATTGGTATGAGACCAATTGGAGGTGAAACTAGACCTAAAATACCCCATTTTTCATGAAAAAACCCTGCCCAAATTCTGTCCATAAATTGACCAATTTGCTGGTCCAATCCGGATATCCAAACACTGAACCCAAAAAAATGACCGCCATAACTCCCTCTAGACAGGTTCAAATGACCTGAATTTTATACCATTGAAAAGCTTAGACATAGGAATACAACTTTCATTAAGAACACTAAGCCCATAAATGTCTCTAACCAAATGAAATTGCTGGCCTAAGTGAGGTCACCAAACTGACCAGAATCCATTCTGCCCAAAAATTACTGGACATAGGCTTACCCGACCAATTTTGGCAAAAAGGCTATAACTTGGTCTATAAAAATCCAAATGCAATGAAACCAAAGGCAAAAGTTTTATAAGACATATATCTAAAATATTGGTATTTTGACCAAAACCCAAAAATCAAGAGAACTAGGTCAAATTACTAGAACAAGTCAATACATCAAAACCTGGAATCTGACCAGACTTTACTTGACCCCAGAACAGTCTTTTAGTCATATCTCCCACTAGAAAAATCCCACTAGGAAAATCCAATTGGGATGAGTCATACCTTTCCAGAAACCTAAGAAATAGGGCTCTAACTTTGTTTTAGAAACCTTCCTCAAATTATGAATGTAAGAACCTTAAAAATCCACTCGCAGTCACTGATTTGAATATGGACCCTGAAGACACAGGGTACTGGAGTCTAGGCCAATTAAATTGGTATAATTAATTCTAAAAAAATTGAAAAATTGTGACTAAAAATTTTAAGTGATCATAAGACATAGAGTAACAAATTCGATGAAGAACACTAGACCTAAATGTGACTGCAACTTGTTTAATAAAATTTGTAAATTATAACTACAAAATCTACCTAGCTAAGGAACTAGAACTAGGAAATGATCTAGTTATGGTAAATTGAACATAATTTGAGCTACAAAACTCCAAATTGAGTGATTTAAAAAGGGAATTAAAGAAGACACATAAAGGAACAACTTTGACGAAGAAAAGTTTGCCAAATTCTCACTGTAACTTAGACCAATGGAACAGTAAACATAAGACACAAAAACTAAATTTTTTAAAATACTTTTAGGAGGCTTTGAATTGCAATTGGCAATTAATGCCAATAAATTTAGAATCCAAAATGTGGGATCTTAGTGCAATTGGAATTAACACACCTATTATATAGAAAAAAGGCAATATTTCGAGTAAATAATAATATGAATAGTGACCCCAATGATTTAGAAAAATTTAGGCATAAATTTGAAATTTATAAAAAGGGTTAGGAATAACCTAGAATATGAATGATGCCCACTTTAATGACTTAATGAATACCTAAATCATGTGAAATGGGTAGTTGGGACTTGTATTCCCATCATAAATGGAACTCATAATATATTAGCAATACAACTTGAAATATGAAAATTTCTTAATATAAAGGAAACGTTAAATGTGTAAATGAAGTGAAGCCATACTTAGGACTTATGTTCTCATTATAAATAGAATAATGATGATACCTTGTACAATAAATGGTACAAGAGTGGAAATAATGTGAATTACAAATACTTTGTATGTAAAACACTTCTTGTATTGTGGATAATAATTCATATAAGTATTGTAATGAATGAATGCATCATATAAATGCGTGAATGGGACATTTGTTTCCATCATGAGAGAAAGCAAAATATTTAAATGTACAAATGGTATATGAAAATCGATTGATATGAATTGCAATTAACGTGAATGGTATGATGAATGCATAATTTATGTAGAAATGTGTTTTGCAAATTTATGCTTCTGCTAGAAATAGAATTGAAATGCTAGAAATTATAATTAGAACATATAATGAAATAATGAAACTTATGAACACCTAATGGTACTATGTGCCCATGTATTGCCTAGACACGTGTGTTAGATTAGATAGATTGGCATGCCAATAGGGTATTGTTTTAGCAGTACTGCGTAAGGCTTTATGCCTGTATTTATAGCTTTATGCCCGCCCATGGTATAACGGCCCGAGACATTGCGGCGTCCAATGCCAACAACCCATTATCCAATTTAGTCAGCCTGTCATAGGTTACTTGGGCAGTGAAATTTATTGAAATAAGTTAAAAATATTAACAATTAAATAAATGAGTAAGACGACCTAAAATAAATAAGAATAGTTATTTAGTAGAAAGTACTGAATGAAATGATAAAAAGATTAGTAATTAAAATATAACTTAAATAAACATTACAAATGTACTTTTTCATAATAATATAAAGCTAAGAATAATATTCTTGGAATTTTTGGAGATGGTATATTATTACTATGAATTTAGGAAGTAAGCGCTTGTGAAGAGGAATAAATTATAACAAAAGATAATTAATACTAGAAGTATTATATTAAATTAGCTTAAATTTCAGAGTATCCAAAGTATAATCCATTTCTTTCTTTATTTGTATATTATTTTCTTATTATATTATTGCACCACTAAGCAGCAATGCTTAGTGCGATGGATTATTTCCTTCGCGCAGGTACTGAAGCTAAAACCCAGTGGACATTTGACTGGGATTTTTGGAGTCCAGATCTGCAGAAGTGTCAGAAGTGTTCAAGGTTGTCACCTCATCAGCAATGCATGTAGATTGGGCTTACATTAAGCATATCATGTATTTTGTATATGTTAATTATTTCTTATGTTATAATGTAAATTAGCAAATTGTAATTAATTTATATATCATGTAAATTGTGAATTTATGTAATTAGCTTGTAAATCATGTAAATTAATGAAGATTGAGAATTTTCACATATGAGTTGAGCATGAGTGGGAATGTATGGAAATAAATATGAAATTAAATTATATAGAAGATATTCGGATTGATGAGATAATTATGATTAGTATGGATGAGATTTTATTATGAAAATATTGTTGAATTTTCAAGCAGGTAAATAGCGAGACATGTCAAACGGTAATAGAATAGAAGAAACTCCGTCGGTTTCTCCTTAGAAAACTAATTGATATTAAAAGATAATGAGTTTAAAATGATTAAAGGAATAAAGTAAGATAAGTTAAGGTGCTCCGGTACCGAGTGTGACATGCCTTGATCGGCTACACTGTAGACAGGTAAGGGGTGTCACATGGGACATAAGCACTAACTACATTTATTGTTTCTCTTTCTAGTACTAGCTTTACTAGTATAATTCTATCTCCTACTCTTTTCACAGCTATTATAGCGTCTTTCAATATCCTATTTATGATTATGCCCACTCCATTCTTATTTCTCTCCTTTCCGGTAAACCACAATTTGTACCCTAAATTACCCACTTTCTTGCTTTTCTCTCCTACACATTTAGTCTTCTGAATGCAAGCAATATTCACCCTTCTCCTTTCCAAGGTATCCATAAGCTCCATTAATTTTCCTGTAAGTGATCTAACATTCCAAGTACCAAGCCTGATTCTCCTCCCATCTAACATTCTCCTTTCCTAATTGATCTCCTTCTATGATATCTTCTATTGTTCTCTATGCCTATCTTGTGTTTTGTTCCACTATCTGTTCTACTATATGTCCTATGAACTAACTTCTTTACCCACACCTGTCCATGATGTGGGAACCCTTGCTCATTTAACACCACACCCGGACGCCGGTATGGTGCGTCGCTTTCGGTGAACGCCCTACACCCTTGCATATTTCTCACTACACCCGGGCTCTGATGTAGCATGTTGTAAGTAGAGGACGCTCCAACATTTATATCATTTGAATCCATATCATAAGGTGTGACAAAATTTTTATGTTGGTTATCACCTACCGCAACCCTCCTCCTTTATCCGGGCTTGGGACCGGCTAAGAGCAAACTACTTAAATAATACCGATACAAGAAATTCTTAAGTTTATCAATCTCAAAATTTGTGAAGACTTCTAAATGGATCATAATATAATACCATTGATCGATTGCCATTAAAACAAGATGAATAAATGTATAGTCTCACATGAGCAGAAAGATACAATTATAATTTGTGCCTCTACTACTCTCACCAAAATATGATCATTACCTGAAGGAAGGTGCCCCATGGAAATAACTCTACCCCCAATCCAAGGAACCATTTTAACAATCCAATCACCACATTTCAATTCAATAGGGATTCCAGAAAGCTCTGCGCCCTTTGGTTCTGAAACCTCTTCAACATCTGGAATATGCTTAGAACTTTATGCATTAAACAACGAGCAAAGAACATGACATTACCTAAAAGTTCACAATTGATATATAGTAATATTTGAAGTTTAGTATTCATCAGTAAATTTATTTACGAAATAAATTGATTTAATAAATATCCTATAAAAAGAGAAGAAAGAGAGATAATATTTTACATTTGCCACTTTAATAAGAGAATCCACTATAATATATATAAAAGGAGGACTCCTAAAGGTCCAGCAACAACAGGTAAAATCATGCTAATAGAGCTGTTGATACACATCTTTTCTAAGGCATATTCATCCATGTATAAAAATGTGAACTTCCAATTCTCATTTTCCAAATTTTAATATTGGAATAGACACAATATTACTTTTTGTCTCCATACTTTCAAAATTTTTAAATTTAGCCCCAATGACAATGCAGGAAATTAGACAATTTAATTTAAGCTTTACATTTAGTCCATAAATTCCTAACTCATTTGCAATCCAGGATGAGCACTGAATTTTCCACCTATTTTAATAGCATTTAACTATAGAAAACTAATTCATCCCATAAATTCGACCCCAAAATCCACCAACCATGAAAGCCCATAAAAGATTTTATCTCAAGTCAAAGCCAGAAATACAATATATAACTATAGCAAAATCTAAATCTTATTGCTAAAAGAACCTGAGGACAAAAGATGGGGGAAAAGGAACAAGAAGAACATGAAGCTTTCAACTAAGAATTTAAAGCTTCAAAACATATCTGCCCATCATAATATCATAACAATGGCAACACAAGAAACCAAACACAAAATAAATAACACAAATAAAAAATTCAATAGCATAGAAACTAAGATAGAATATGGAGTTGGACAATTGAAATGTAAGGAAAGAATATACAACAAAAAGAAAATGTTTAGCATGCACATAATTATTTGAAGAAGATAATTATGCCATCGATTTAATGCATCAAGATAGTGTCAACGAAGAAAATTATAGTAATATTAAAATAGATCTTAATCAAACTACGTGTATAAGAACCAGATAGAGAAGGCAAAGGAGGATGAGGGGGCAGGCTAACAGCTCCAAAGAAGAAATATTACTTAAACGCCTCCTGTATTATTTCTCGCTTATTGATACCAACTCAAAAACATTATGAAGGCATCCAAATTATCACACCACCTCAATCCATGCACTGCGCTTCAATCTGCTTGAACAGATTAAATAAGTTTTACAAAATATTTCAAATCAAATGGCAAATTATAGGCAATGCTAACTAAGCCAATGTCCATTGAGTAAAAAGGATGTACTATTGCACCTCCACCAAGCAATAATAGCACTTGCAAGTATCTTTTGGGCCTCTTCCATCACCCTTCTGCTTCAGAAACTCTAACAATAACAACTGAATATAGACGTTCAGCAGCATAAGGTGTAACCAGATATCCACCCTTGGTGAATTCATATCCATCACCATCATCTTCAAATAATATACCTTTAGCTTGCCCTATACACAAGAAATGATTTAGACATCCCTTTGCCAGCTGACCAATACAGAATCATGCACTTACAGAGAGAGTGATAGAGACTGAAGCAGAGTAGGAAGATCATCTTGCCTTTCCTTCTGCTATACAAAGAACTAGAGCAAGAGGTCCGAGCCCCCAGTATGAGCAAAACTATAATTAGGCAAATCAAAGTGCACAAGACTACTAAGGTTGAATGAATATACTGGTAGGAATCTTATATATCCTAATCAATCTAAACCCTCCCTATTTCTACTGTACATTATAATGCCAATTACTATATTATTTTTGGGAAAATTACAAAAAATCTCTCTTGACATTTATCAATATTCACACCTCTATCCTTGCATTTTCAAAATTGAATTAAAAAGACCTCAACTTTTTAATTTCATAACAACTTTGTCTTTTACTTAAAATATTATATACTTTAGTCCCTAAAATTTTGAATTACATTTAAGTCCTTGAGTTTTAACTCCGCCTAAGTAGTTTGCGCTTAGCCAGTCCCAAGCCCGGATAAAGGAGGAAGGTTGAGGTAGGTGACAACCAACGTAAAAATTTTGTCACGCCTTATGATATGGATTCAAATGATATAAACGTTGGGGCGTCCTCTACGAACGACGCGCTACATCGGAGCCCAGGTGTAGTGAGAAATATGCAAGGGTGTAGGGCGTTTACCAAAAGCAATGCGCCACGCCGGCGCCCGGGTGTGGTGTTAAGTGAGCAAGGGTTCTCACATCATGGACTGGTGTGTGTAAAGAAGTTAGTCCATAGGACAGATAGTAGAACAGATAGTGGAACAAAACACATGATAGACATAGAAAACAATAGAAGATATCATAAAAGGAGACCAATTAGGAAGGAACAGAATAGGAGGAGGATCAGGGTTGGTACTTGGAATGTTGGAACACTTACAAGAAAATTAATAGAGCTTGTGGATACCTTGGAAAGGAGAAGGGTAAATATTGCTTGCATTTAAGAGACTAAATGGGTAGGAGAGAAAAGCAAGGAAGTGGGTAATTCAGGTTATAAACAGTGGTTTACCGGAAAGGAGAGAAATAAGAACGGAGTGAGCATAATCATAGACAGGACATTGAAAGACGCTATAATAGCTTTGAAAAGAGTAAGAGATAGAATTATACTAGTAAAGCTAGTACTAGAAGGAAAAACAATAAATGTAATTAGTACTTATACCCCACAAATAGGACTAGATAGTGAGAGTAAACAAATATTTTGGGAAGATATGGATGATTTAATGCAAAACATACCAAATGAAGAGAATATTTTCCTTAGTGGAGATTTGAATGGACATGTAGGAAGTGATAGGCAAGGCTATGAGAATGTTCATGGAGGTTTAGGTTTTGGTTTTGGCAGTCGAAATGAGGAGTGAAAAAATATCCTGGATTTTGCTATGGCATACGACCTAATACTAGCAAATACCTATTTTATAAAAAGAGAGTTACATTTAGTGACTTTCAAAAGTAGGCAACATAGAAGCCAAATCGACTTCCTCTTAACCAAAAAGACAAATATAGCTCTATGCAAGGATTGCAAGGTCATTCCAGGAGAGGCTTTAACAAGTCAACATCGGTTAGTGGTCTTGGATGTCAAGTTTAAGAACAATTCAAGTAAGGTCAGAAGAAATTGTGTAGCTCGAACAAAGTGGTGGGAGTTCAAAGGAGTAAAGTAAGTGAAGTTCAAAAATGAGCTTCTCGAGTTTGAAGCATGGAAGCTGAATATGGAGGCCAATGATATGTGGATACAGATAGCATCAAAGATTAGAGAAGTAGCTAGAAAAGTACTTGGAGAGTCTAAAGGACATGGATCACTCTCAAAAGAGAAATGGTGGTGGAATGAGGAAGTACAAAAGGCAGTGAAGAGAAAAAGGGAATGGTATAAGAAATTACCTAAATGTGATAATAATGAGGCATATGAACAGTATAAGATAGCAAAGAAAGAGGCAAAAAAGGCGGTTAGTCAAGCAAGAGCACAGGCCTTTGAAAAGTTATATGAGAAACTTGAAACTAAAGAAGGGGAGAAAGATATTTATAGATTAGCAAGGAGGAGAGAAAGGAAATGTCAATATCTCAATTAAGTTAGGTGCATTAAGGATAAAGAAGGAAAAGTGTTGGTGAAAGATGAAGACATTAAAGAAAGATGGAGAAATTATTTTAATGAGCTCTTTAATAATAGTCAAAATAGTAATAGTGTGAATATAGACTATAGAACGATAGAAAAGAATGTAAATTATACTAGAAGGATTAGATCTTTAGAAGTAAAGGAAGCACTTAAGAGAATGAAAGTGGGTAAAGCCTGTGGACCCGATGGAATACCAATTGAAGTGTGGAAGTGTTTGGGAGATATGTGAGTGGCATAGTTAACTAAATTATTTAATAAGATTCTAAACTCAAAGACAATGCCTAATTTTAGTACCTATTTTTAAAAATAAAGGAGACATACAGAGTTGCTCGAACTATAGGGGAATTAAACTCGTGAGCCATACTATGAAGTTGTGGGAGAGAGTTGTGGAGCATCGACTACGTCATGATACTTCTATCTCTCTCAATCAATTTAGCTTCATGCCCGATCGTTCAACTATGGAAGCGATCTTTCTCATTAGAAGCTTGATGGAGAAATATAGAGATGTGAAGAAAGATCTACACATGGTTTTTATTGATTTGGAGAATGCTTATGATAGTGTTCCAAGAGATGTCTTATGGAGTGTGTTAGAACAAAAGAGGGTATCTATTAGGTACATACAAGTGTTGAAAGTTATGTATGAAGGAGCAACTACTATTGTGCGCACAGTGGGAGGGGACACAAGAGATTTTTCGATCTCAATTGGATAACACCAAGGATCAGCTATAAGCCCTTACCTTTTTACATTAGTTTTAGATGAATTGACGAAATATATACAAGAGAGTATTCCTTAGTGCATGATGTTTGCGGATGATATTGTTCTGATAGATGAGACGCGAGAAAGAGTCAATAGAAAGCTAGAGCTTTGGAGAAGTACTCTAGAGTCAAAGGGCTTTAAGTTAAGTAGAACGAAGACAGAATACATGCATTGCAAGTTCAATGAAGGCCAAACTGGTGATAGGGAAGGAGTTAGTTTGGATGGAGTGGTACTGTCCCAAAATAATCACTTTAAATATCTCGGCTCAGTCCTTCAAGTAGATGGGGGATGTGAGGAGGATGTTAGTCATAGGATTAAAGCCGGATGGTTGAAGTGGAGACGTGCCACGGGAGTTTTATGTGATCGCAAGATTCCCAATAAGTTGAAAGGAAAATTTTACCGTACAACCATACGACTGGCTATGTTATATGGTAGTGAGTGTTGGGCATTGAAGGAGTCGTATGCGTCTAAGATAAGAGTTGCAGAGATAAGAATGTTAAGGTAGATGAGTGGCCATACTAGACTAGATAAAGTCCGTAATGATAGTATTAGAGAAAAGGTAGGAGTGGTACCAATTAAGGATAAGTTGAGAGAAGGGAGATTGAGGTGGTTTGGTCATGTGAAGCGTAGACATACAGAGGCTCCAATTAGACAAATATAGCACATTAGGATAGAGGATAGAAAGAAAAAAAGGGGAAGACCTAAATTGACTTGGAGGAGAGTAGTACAATATGACCTAGAAGCATTACAAATTTCTAAGGATTTAACCCAAAATCATTTAGAGTGAAGAAAGCGAATCCATATAGCTGACCCCAAATTTTTAGGATAAAGGCTTAGTTGAGTTGAGTTGAGTTTAGTTTAGTTGTTTTATACTGTATAGTAATTTTCCTTTTATTTCTTTGTTCCCTCTTTTTTCTTAACTAGGTGATGTAGAACCAATACAACAAAGGGAAAAAGGGGAATAAGAAACAAAATTCTCTATTTTATAATACTCAAATCAATTGTCAACCATAGAAAAATTCTCGTCAAAATACTAAGAAGACAAGTATTTATAGAACATTTGAAATCCTACAAGTACTAGGATTTGGAACCTTAAACAAGAAAATATTAATCCAATTCTAATTAGGAATCTCAAATCAACACAAATTCCCAAGCGAAATTAAGACTTTACTTCCTATACTTCTTTTAAAAATAGGTAGTCCTAAAATGTCTAGTAAATCCTACATCACTAAGTACGCTTAAATAGGCAGAACTAGTATTTTAGAACTACTGAGGGGAGTCCTATAGCTGCACTTTTCAAAATCTAAAGTTTTCCCGAGGAAGGCAATATCAAATTCTCATAATAAGAGTTGCCATATAGATAATTTAAAGTTTACAATAAATCTACAAAGCTAAAGCACTTCATAAAAAGTAGATGCTTTGCATTTGGGTTAATTTAATCTATTAAAGCCATCAACATTCATCATCTATACATGGAGGACTAACAGTTATTTCTAATAAAAGTATACAAATTTTCAATAACAAATTTGTTTATCAACACAGGAGACTTGATATCTAGATTCTCAAGCATTGCCAACCACCACAATTTAAGCTGCCTGATTCATGCTAAGTAAATCAAGTGGATGGTCTGTGTCAATTGACGGACATTAGTTTAGAATTAGCAACATAAGTTTAGGATTCATTTTAGCCTACACCAACACGGGTGGCATATCAAGACAAAAAAGAATTAAAAAAAAAAGTCAGCTAATAGAAGCCCATGGAAATACATTCATAGGTATATCAGTCTCTTTTTCTGCTAATGAAATACAAAGTCAGAAACTATCCTGAAATTTGCTTTAGGGGGTATGTTTGGGAAAGAGATAATCTATTCTCTATTATTTTTGCAAGTCTCTATTGTCAGTCTATGACATCACAACCATGTTTCTAATCCAAACAAAAGTTTAAATTAGAATCCTATCATGATCATTTAAGGATAAGTCAGAGTATGACATCAAAATAACAAGATTCTACAACTTTTGAAAATTTGCAAGAATTACTACGAAATACAAAGAAATATTTGCCATAATATTATCGAGAAAAGCTTAAATGTTAGGAATTAAATTTTAGTAATTTTACTATCCCATGGAAATCTACCCAATTCCTTAGAGGCTGAATTTGACTTTCATAATATGTTTTTTTACAAGATTTTGTGATCCAACAACTTAGATCAAGCTTTAGACAGCAAATATTATGTCATTACCAATGGGGATTTTGAAACTTGGATTTTCATCTCTTGGGAAACCTTAAAGACAGACAAACAACAAATCTTATTTACTATTTAAGGATAGAAAAATAACAAATCTTATTTATTTTTTATCAACCAAAAAGACAGCATAACTTATATACCGGTATTACTAGTGTTTTAAAGATTTGGACAAAACTGAATGAGAGAGCTAACTAGTGAAACCTGGAACTGGTCCAACGATCGGTTTTGTCTAGTATGTTTTTTTTCTTTAATTTTCATTTTCATTTTTTTCGTAAAAACCACTAATATATGCAAATGTTAAGATTTTTCTTCACGAAAATTAATATGCATCAGATTACCATTTTCACCTAATGCTACAATGAGTGTCAAGTCATCAAAAAAATTAGCTTCACCAACATGCTGATGAGGGGGCCCCAAAGGAATTATTGATCTACCTTGCAAGTATAAAGTTGGCAAATCCTATTATACAAAAAAAAAAATTAGGGACAAGAAAAATGCATCTTTAGAAAAGAAGCACTATTAATGTAATAAGCATACCGGATGTTAATAATCAAAATCAAAATCAAATCTCAACCAGATTCCTTTAGGCAGTTCATGCTGCAATTCGTCTATTCCCTGATCAGGAATAGTGCTATAGCAGATGAAAAGAACATCAGAACAATTGCATGAGTACTATTACAGCTTGATTCTAACCCTAATTCCTCTACTGTTGATCATGATGTACCCATTGCTGTAAGAACAGAAGTTAAAGCTTGTAAAGAACATCCTATTTCCAATTTTGTTCCCTATGATTCTTTGTCTCCTTCATATGAAATTGAAATAATGTATACCTCGATTCAAAATGGAAGGTAGCAATGGTTGAGGAGATGAGAACTTTGGTAAAAATTGAGACATGAGATTTTGTTAATCCTACTTTGGGAAAGAAACCAGTTGGATGTAAATGGGTGCTCACAGTAAAACAAGTAAAACATAGAGCAAACAACTCAATCGAAAGGTATAAGGCTATATTAGTATCGAAAGACTTCATTTAGGTATATAGAGTAGGTTATCAAGAGACAAGTGCTTCTATTGCAAAGATGAACGACATCAAAATCTTGTTGTCCTGTGCAACAAATCTTGAGTGGGACTTCCAGTAGTTTGATGTTAAGAATGTCTTTTTACATGGAAACTAAAGGGAAAGTTTATAGATTAAACAAGGCATTATGGTCTAAAGTAGCTGCCCAAACTATGGTTTGAATGATTTAATAAAGTTCACAAAACCATAGTTACCAGATTTGCCTTCCACCCCTGGGTTCCTCTATCCAAATCATGGGTTTCAATTTCTCTATTTCTCTTCTTCCTAATTCTTTTCTTTCCCAATTACCTATAACCGCCTTATTAGGGATTCAAACCCTAACAAAGGGGAAGGCAAGAAAGAAAGAAACAATAATCTAGCCTTACTTTGTCAGTTATCTTCTTGTTTCCCCTTCACGCTCTCATGCTTCCAGTTATCTTCTTGTTTCCTCTTCATGCTCTCATGCTTCTCTCCGCACACAACCATTATCAAATTCCAACAAAAGCCAAAGAAAAATTACAACACAAGCAAAAAAGAAGTACTAAAGGATTTAATAGAGGAAATTTCCTCATACCAGCTAAAACCAAAATGATCCCATCAGAAAAGAATTACAATAAGGCTAAGCCATTTTAGCACAATAACAAGTTGAATGGTTCTAAACAATCAAAGATGTATCATTTTTAGTAACAAAAACACAAAATTAAAAACTTACTGGGCTAAGGATATGGCAGTTAATGATATCACCATTATTAATTAATGAAGTTTTGATCTCAAAACTGGCAAAATAAACAATTTTTAGATAGACAATTTAACAACGCGGGAGTAATCATCTGGAATAGTAGCAGGAAATCCCAAACCACAAGGAGGTGACCCAGTAAGCAGATAACAGAGATTGAAGCCTCAGCAGTAATCTTCTCCTTCTCCACCTTCGTCAAGGATGCCCATTCTAAGGTGTCGAGATTGAAGCCTGAAAGTACCCTGAAACTGTCTACGTCACCGCCAACAAAGAAAATACTCCTTCTGCCAACGAAGAAGAAGCGCCACAAGGTCGGAATATCTATTGGCGGATCATCAAGGACCATCCATTTATCGCTCTCAGGATCAAAGCATTCAAAGAATCTGATAGAATTATCGATGGGCATCCCTTTCTCGGTGTAACCAAGTACAGTGAAGTTAAAAACAAGGCTGCTACTAAGAACAAAAATCATACCATCAGCCACAACTACACATGGATCACATTTCCCGGCGTTCATAGACACACCCCTTTTCATCAAACCTTTGCCATCAATAAAAATTGATCAAAAGGAGCTAATTCGTCCTCAAGTCATGTTCCCAACAAGAAAGTAGAATTCAGACCCCAACTAGGCGGAGCAGATTTGTCTGCGATATTCTTGTTTCAGAAATTCAAAAATTGGAGAGAGATGAGGTTCCGCTGTACTCATTTTCTCGGTGAATCCAGTTTTGATAAAGGAAGTTTAAACAAGGATAGGTTAGGAGCTAATATTCAATTCGAAGAGTCTAAAGAATTTTCAGATGGTTCAAGATTTTGGGGGATAAATTTTGACAACTAACCATGAACTTATCTAGCTGTAACATTACAGTCCTTCAACTTAAAAATGTAACATAAAATTCTATCAACTTTCAAATTTTGCACAGTAAAATTCCTCTAACCTCCATTTAGCAGTTTTTCAGTTAGACGCTGACATGGACAATTCTAACATGGAGCTTAGTCAGTATTTTTCTTTTCTCTCTGAAGCCATGTGTAAATTGATTCATTTTTCTCTCTACATATAGAATAATTTTTCATGCGTAAAGAGAATAATTTTACACTTTGCATAAGAAATGAGAGAGAAATGTTGACTAAGTGTCATGCGGGAGCTATTCACATTAGTTTCTAACTGAAAAATTAACAATTGAAAGTCAGAGGGATTTTACTGTGCAAAATTTGAAAGTTTATGGGGTTTTATTTTACATTTTAAAGTTAAAGGACTGTAGTGTTACAACTACATAAGTTTACAGGCAGTTGTTGAAATTTATCCCGATTTTGGGATATTGAGACAGAGGAGGACAACATTGGATAAAGATACCCTAAAAATGAAATATGTAATTTAAAATTAATTATAATAATAAATAATTAAATTTAATTGATCAATAAATATTAAAATTAATTCTAAAATAAGTAAAATTTTCTTTATGTTATTAATAATATTAAAAAATTTAAATAAATTTAATTAGTAATTATTTTACTTTAAAAAAAATAATTTAATAATTATTTTACTTTAAAAAAAATAATTTAATAATTATTTTACTTTAAAAATTTTAAACTTAGTTAATTAGATTGATTTTCTACATAAATTTAGATTTTATTTTATTTATAAATTAAAATTTAATTATTTATAAAATTTTAAAATTTATATAAGTTTAAAAATTTTTAATCTTATTTATATTTAAATCCTATTTAATTAAATCTTTTTATATAATTTAAAATAAAATTTTATAAAATATTAATTGTAGTTGTAAAATCAATTTTTTTTCCCAAAATCAATACTTCATTTGGAAAAAAAAAATTGAACCATTTTTTTTAATAATTAACTAAATACACAGAAATTCATTTTTTTTTGTAACATTTATATTTTATTAAAGCTTGTGTATTTCCAATTGAAATTCAAATGTTTAACTTTATTTTTTATGGTATTTTTCCTTTAAGATCATTTTTTAAATTGATTGATTATTGAATTTATAATTTAATTGTTATTAATAAATTATTTTTTCTGCTAATTTATAATATTAAATTATAATTAGTGTATACATATATATATAATATACTTAATTCTAAAATATATACAAACCTTACAATTAAAGGTTATATAATTTAAAAATAGCTAAAAGGTATGTTATATTTAATAACTAAACCAATTTGAAAGCTTAAATGCTAATTTAAGAATGACTTATATCTAAAAAACAGCAAAAAATTGTTTTAAGAACCAAAAATATACAGAACCAAACTGAAACTGAATAACCGAGAAGTGAACTGAATCAGAACCCAAACATCGATGAATCGAACTAAAATCATCCCAAAATTTCAATTAGATTCCAGTTCCAAGGTAGACCTCGAACTAAGACCAGAACATATTAATGTGTATTAAATGAATCAAAAAACAATTAATAGGTGCTGCCACCACCACTACTAATCTATTACCAATTATATAAATGGGTAGATTAGAGTTTGTTTGGGTGACATTAATATAGGCATTCACACAATTTTAAATGGAAAATGAATAGTTAGATCGGTCATTTACACCCAAACCCATAACTACCTAAGCCACTTCTATGGTACGCCCCTAACACCCCACCCTCCAAACACCCACCCCCCCCCCCCCACCCCCCCCCTTTTCTCTCCCCCTCCTCTTCTTTACGTCATGTACTACCCAACTGATACTCATCCCTTTTGTCATTATGAGTAGCAACTATTACGGCTATTACAACAAATAAAGAGCCATTTCATTGTGATTATAAATACCCAATTCCAAAACAAGAAATATCATGTCAGAAGGCTAAATTCTTATACACAGTGGCCAATAGATTATGTATTGGCCTAGTTTAGAAGCTTGCCTCCAACTAGGGCATTCAGTTAACTAAACCAAATTTTCAACTAATTGAATTGTTAACTGACTCTAAAATTATTAACCGAATCAAACCAAACCGAAATTGAGAGAAAAACCAAAATTAACTGAAACTGAAAATATTTGATTGATTATCGGTTATATAACCGAATTAATAAAAAAAATAAAATATACATTTTATATTATCAATTAATTAATTAAATATTAATAAAAATATTTACAATCCTTTTTTAGTTTTAAAAAGACAATAAATATTATTTAATATATAAGAAAATATTGCAAGTTAAATATATTACAAAATAATAAAAATAATAATTATAAATTATATTATTAATAAAATTTTAATTAATACATTTATTAATATAAATTGGGTTATTCCGATTAGTTCAATTACCAAATTAAAGGTAACCGAATCGATAATTTAAAATTGAAAGTTTTTATCATTATTAATCAAAATTTGAACCGAATCAAACTTACTCTCATCGAAATAATCGAATTTCATCGGTACAGTTCAATTATTCAGTTATAATCGAATAATACACATCCCTACCTACAACATTAACGAATGCTATTATGCCCATAGAACCCCATTCAATGGCACTTTCAAGGTTTTGCTCACAAACTCCCTTTTTCGAAAGAAAACTAAGAAAGATAGAAATAGTATTTTGAATGCCAAAAATGTACTTGTTAAATTAGAAAATGGGCAAAGTATACAAACTGTTAAAGAAGAAGATGCTGTGGCTACTTCATGATTTTGTATCGCTAAAGCTTTTATAATAAAACCTAATAATTATTAATAAAGATTCTTAGAGATTCTATCTAATTTAAATTGCCCAAAATTACAAATTTTAGATGATATAATTTTCTTTTAATTTAAATCGTCCAAAATTACAAATTTTAGACTATATAAAAATATTTTCTTTATTATTAATAGAATTGATTATAATCAGTCATATTAAAACATGTAATAAAAGCAAGGAAATGAAATTATTTATGGATGTATACCAAGATAAGCTTTTAATGTTGATTTTACATGTGTTTTCTTTTCTCTTTATTTCTTTATTTATCTTTATTATTTATCTACTAATATCATAGTGATAACATTTATATATATATTTTTTATTTTTTCATTAGATTACTTTTATGAATAATGATATATTTTTATTATATATATGTTAACTAATTTGTTTCTTATGCTACTTCCACATTATAAAATCTCGTAATTTATTTTTTTATATAACTTTCTATTACTTTTTATATATGTTGTAATATTATTATAGCATTATAAATATTATACTTAATTATTTAAATTAAAATATTAATTTTAATATTATTTTAATTGATTATATAAATAAAAGATTTATTAATTTAAGAATTTTTTTGTTGAATCATATTTTATAAAAGTTATATGTTATTTTATTAACATGTAATATTAAATTAATTATAAAATTAAATGTAATATAATAAAAAAATATAATAATAAGTTTTAAAAATATAAATGGATGAAGATATTTAAAAATTAAAGTAATAATAAATGTAAGTTCTCACATATATTATGCAAAAACATAATTAGATTTTCTTGTAGCCTTATGCTCAAAATCAATAATCTTATTAAGATTTACTAATAAATTAAAAAATAAAAAATATGTTCATGTGCATAAGGATATTAATAAATTATAATTAATTTAAATTTAAACTGAAGGGACCAAACATATGTTCATGTGCATAAGGATATTAATAAATTATTCCGATTAGTTCAATTGCCAAATTAAAGGTAATTGAATCGATAATTTAAAATCAAAAGTTTTTATCATTATTAATCAAAATTTGAACCGAATCGAACTTACTCTCATCGAAATAACCGAATTTCATTGGTACAATTCAGTCAACATTAATGAATGCTATTATGTAGAGGAGAGCATTCGGTCGGTTCAGTTTCGAACCAAACCGAATACCAAAAACCAAAAAATCAAATCGCTTAAAAATGTAAACCGAACCGAACCGAACCGATCACTTAAGGAGAACCGAACTAAACCAAACTGAAAAATATCGGTTCGGTTCGGATCCATTCCTTTAAACCAAAAATATTATAATTTTTATTCTTTTGGGCTGGTTGTGCATCTTGGGCCCGGTTATGCATCTTAGGCCTTGAGGCTTATGCATCTTGGGCTGAAAAATTATTTGGGCCATTTTACTATTCGGTTTTATCGGTTTTAACAGGTAAAAAATCAAACCGAATCAAAAACTGAATATATTAAAATTTTCAAACCGAACTGAACCAAACCGATAAAATTAAAAAATCTAACCGATTGAACCGAAATGATTTTATTCGGTTTGGTTTTTCGATTCCAACTGAAAACTGCACAGCCCTACTATTATGCCCATAGAAACCCATTCAACGGCACTTTCAAGGTTTTGCTCACAAACTCCCTTTTTCAAAACAAAACTAAGAAAGATAGAACTAGTATTTGAATGCCAAAAATGTAGTTGTTTATTTAAAAAATGGGCAAAGTATACAAACTGTTGAAGAAGAAGACGTTGTATATTATATGATATACGTATACTACTATATTATATATAACTAAGCCTTAATCCCAAATATTATATAATATGCATAATTCTAAAATATATGTGAATCATATAGTTAAAGATTATAAATTTAAAAATAGCTAAAAAGTATGTTATATAATATATAGTGTTTTAATAACCAAACCAATCTTAGAGTTCAAGTGCCTGTTTGGTATTGCATTTGAAGGACCGAAATCGCTTTTCTGAATAAAAGCACCATTTTAGATACTGTTGAAAAAAATAATTTAGAAAAAGTTATTTTATTATTTTAATATTCTTATAATTAAAACTGATCAAGTTTGATTTTAAATTATTTTTAACACTCAAATTAGTATATTTAAAAAAGAGATTTTCTCAATAGTGATTCTAATAGCAATACCAATTATGCCCTAAATGCTAATTCATGTTTGACTTCTTATTAAAAAAATATATATATAAAATTTTTTAAGAATCGAAACTGTACAAAATAGATCTGGGACTGAAGAATCGATAACTAAATTGAATTGAAACCGAAATATTAATGAATTGAACCGAAAAATAATATCGAATTTTAGTTTGGCTTCAGTTGCAAAACAGTACACCCCTACAAATGGGTATTAAATTAAATGAATAAAAACAAACCAATCAATAGGTGCTACCACTAGCACTACTAATCTATAACCAAATGCATAAATGGGTAGACTGGAGTTTGTTTGGGTTACATTGATATGGGTATCCACACAATTTTAAATGGAAAATAAAAAGTTAGACTGGATATTTACACTCCAACCTATAACTACCTAAGCCACCCATATACCACTTTTATGGTACACCACCTAACACAAAACAACCCCACCCCCCCCCCCCCCCCCCCCCCCCCCCCCTTCTCCTTTCCTCTACTACCCAACCATTGCACATCCCTTTTGTCATTGCGAGTAAAAACTTTCAAATTTTCAAATTTTCAAATTTGCGAGTAAAAGCTGTGCAAAATTTGAAAGTTGATGGAGTTTTATGTTACATTTTTAAGTTGAAAAACTATAATGTTACAACTAGATAAATTCAGATATAGTTGTTAAAATTTATCCCATTTCATTGCGATTACAAATACCCAATCCCAAAAACAATAAATACTATAACAGAAGGCAAAAATTTTGATACACAATGGCCAAAAGATTATAGATTGACCATAGTTTAGACAGCTTGCTTACAAAGCTAGTGCTACTACTAGACCGATAGAACCCCATTCAACGGCACTTTCAAGATTTTGCTCACAAACACCCTTATTCTAAACAGAACTTTGAGAAATAGCAAGGGAAAGCAAATGTTCCATACAAACAGCATTTTATGAGCTTAAAGGTTGTGGACATAGCTTTATAAGCTACTAAACTTACTGTAGGCCTGCAATTAGCCGTCTCTTGAATTTTATGAACTTCTCCCGCACTTCACATACAAATATAAATATATATATATATAACCACAAATCTCATTGCCAATCAGAAAGGGAAGGGCAGAAACATAAACAAAGAGGTCTTATTTGTCTCACATGACATTTATCAAACAAAGATAGTTGAAAACCAAGGGAGTGGTGATGCCATACACAGTAAGGTAGTAGATATTCCCAGTTATCTTCCTTTCATTCTTTCTTTTGTCCCCTAATTTCCCATCCCTTATTGTAGACTCCATAACCTATTTTGTTTACAATGGATTTTTCTAGTACAGTGATGATTGCAAACTGATATAAATGCATAGTGTAAACTGATACACACAAACATACACAGAGGCATTCCTTTTCACACTTGACATTCATTCCTTAACATCAAAATAAGACACCCAATATTCACCAGTCAATTCTCAAAGGTTAAATTCATTCCATAAGCTATATATTGCATGTCCAATGAAATATGAATGTAAATCTAACAATAATCCCAACAAAATGTGCACACTAAAAAAGTCATTAAAAGAGGACAAATTAGATTCAAAGAGAAAAAGCCAAAAGGGTCAAGTAAATTACGAATTGCATGAGATAAAGATTTGAAGACAGTAGTGTGTGAAGCAAACGGACCAAATGTAATGACAGGATATGAGGCTGAAACAATGAATTGAACAATTAATTCCTTCTTAAAATCAATCTGCTTTGGCGATAAATTAGGTAAAGATATAAGAGCGAGCTTAAAGATTTTTAAACAGTTTTGCTAACTCCTTACCTCACAACATTGTGTGGTGTCAGCAAGAACTCCACCATTTGGAAGAATAGCCAGCACCCCATGATGTTATTGATACAAGGGTATAGTTTCAGAACCATAACCATATGAATCTGTGTTCCACGTGAAAACCTACATTTTTAAAATGAAACTGCTTATATTTGGACGTGAAACATGCCATAAACTTCCTAATTTAGTTTGGATAAGGAAGACTTTTTTAATGAATACAAAAGGGATTTGTTTGGCGAATGTATGGTGCTGGGAATCTCTAAATTCGTTGCCCTGACTACAATCCAAAATTACTTTGCCAGTGCTATCCTAATTTAAGATCAAGAGATGAAACTTTTTCTCAATTGCCTAATTTAGAATCACTAGGTGCCATCAATGGAACTCAGGCAACAATTCAAACTAACGGCTTATTAGATTGTAGATAGGGAATAAACATCATAGAAAATGTTAGTCCAACTGATCTGAAATGCCAAGAAAATAAAAATAAAAATAAATTAATCCAAGTCCAAGAAATTTCAAACTAAAACCATTTCCATGGTTGGAACAGCGACAAGAGTCCTACAAAGCAACAACTAAAACACATAGCCAGCTTGAAAACAAAATATTAAAGAAAGACTCCATCAGATATACAAGAATTTGCATGTATGTCAATATGTGGAAAGAAGTTGCATGTGCTACAGCCTCTGCCACAAAATAATAGATCTATTTGTAACCAATTGTTGCTTCAATCTCCATTTGGTCACCACCAAAATTCCCTGCAAAGTTTATTTCACAACTGTGTTAAATTAAATGAAATTATAACAAACCAAATGCTATAAGCATAATCATTTTCTAACAGTAAATTGCATAATACAGTTTAATGCAACCACAATCATATAAAATAAAATCACCATGTCCTTCCATGTTATATAGAATAAAAAGATTTAAAAGACTCCTATTAATAAAAAGAGGGGGAAAAATGAAAATGCAAGGACTAAATAAATTCTCTCCCTGGGTGTTTATAGCCACAACATCAAAATTTACACAACTGAATAATCATGTCTCTTGAATACTATGCAATGAGTAGAAGATAACACAGAGATCTTAAAATCTGTCTTCCAAATTCATACGCCTATTCATTTCCAAATCAGGCACTACTCTTGTACATCAATCTTTACACAAACAAAGTTTTCAAAACAAGTAGTTCAATTATTCACCATATGAACAAAAACAACAAAGCAAGCCTCCTCAAAGGCAGAACACTGCAGTGTATTCAAATAGAAGCTTTTTAGGATTGTGGAACAGCAAGAATACCATATTATATCAAATCACTAGAATAAGTGCTTGCAAATTAATGACAGTTTCCTAATGACTTTATTTATGCTTATGATTATGGATGCATTAAACTACAAACCGTATTAGGCAATTTCCCATTAGAAAATGAGACCAAAATCAGAACAAGTATCATCATCATCTCTCACCCTATCGAAACCAATGACATGTTCACTCATTTCATGAAGAACAGTAGCTATATGACTAAATGCATCAGCTGCTTATTCTCACCAAAATTACTTTGCTAGTGCTATCGTAATTTACTATCCAGAGATGAAACTTTTTTCAATTGCCTAATTTAGAATCACTAGGTGCCATCAATGGAACTCAGGCAACAATTCAAACTAATGGCTTATTAGATTGTAGATAGGGAATAAACATCATAGAAAATGTTAGTCCAACTGATCTGAAATGCCAAGAAAATAAAAATAAAAATAAATTAATCCAAGTCCAAGAAATTTCAAACTAAAACCATTTCCATGGTTGGAACAGCGACAAGAGTCCTACAAAGCAACAACTAAAACACAAAGCCAGCTTGAAAACAAAATATTAAAGAAAGACTCCATCAAATATACAAGAATTTGCATGTATGTCAATATGTGGAATGAAGTTGCATGTGCTACAGCGTCTGCCACAAAATAATAGATCTATTTGTAACCAATTGTTGCTTCAATCTCCATTTGGTCACCACCAAAATTCCCTGCAAAGTTTATTTCACAATTGTGTTAAATTATATGAAATTATAACAAACCAAATGTTATAAACATAATCATTTTCTAACAGTAAATTGCATAATACAGTTTAATGCAACCACAATCATATAAAATAAAATCACCATGTCCTTCCATGTTATATAGAATAAAAAGATTTAAAAGATTCCTATTAATAAAAAGAGGGGGAAAAATGAAAATGCAAGGACTAAATAAATTCTCTCCCTGGGTGTTTATAGCCACAACATCAAAATTTACACAACTGAATAATCATGCCTCTTGAATACTATGCAATGAGTAGAAGATGACACAGAGATCTTAAAATCTGTCTTCCAAATTCATACGCCTATTCATTTCCAAATCAGGCACTACTCTTGTACATCAATCTTTACACAAACAAACACTTACAAGTTTTCAAAACAAGTAGTTCAATTATTCACCATATGAACAAAAACAACAAAGCAAGCCTCCTCAAAGGCAGAACACTGCAGTGTATTCAAATAGAAGCTTGTTTGGATTGTGGAACCGCAAGAATACCATATTATATCAAATCACTAGAATAAGTTCTTGCAAATTAATGACAGTTTCCTAATGACTTTATTTATGCTTATGATTATGGATGCATTAAACTACAAACCGTATTAGGCAATTTCCCATTAGAAAATGAGACCAAAATCAGAACAAGTATCATCATCATCTCTCACCCTATCGAAACCAATGACATGTTCACTCATTTCATGAAGAACAGTAGCTATATGACTAAATGCATCAGCTGCTTATTCTCACCAAAATTACTTTGCTAGTGCTATCGTAATTTACTATCCAGAGATGAAACTTTTTCTCAATTGCCTAATTTAGAATCACTAGGAGCCATCAATGGAACTCAGGCAACAATTCAAACTAACGGCTTATTAGATTGTAGATAGGGAATAAACATCATAGAAAATGTTAGTCCAACTGATCTGAAATGCCAAGAAAATAAAAATAAAAATAAATTAATCCAAGTCCAAGAAATTTCAAACTAAAACCATTTCCATGGTTGGAACAGCGACAAGAGTCCTACAAAGCAACAACTAAAACACAAAGCCAGCTTGAAAACAAAATATTAAAGAAAGACTCCATCAGATAAACAAGAATTTGCATTTATGTCAATATGTGGAATGAAGTTGCATGTGCTACAGCCTCTGCCACAAAATAATAGATCTATTTGTAACCAATTGTTGCTTCAATCTCCATTTGGTCACCACCAAAATTCCCTGCAAAGTTTATTTCACAATTGTGTTAAATTATATGAAATTATAACAAACCAAATGCTATAAACATAATCATTTTCTAACAGTAAATTGCATAATACAGTTTAATGCAACCACAATCATATAAAATAAAATCACCATGTCCTTCCATGTTATATAGAATAAAAAGATTTAAAAGATTCCTATTAATAAAAAGAGGGGAAAAAATGAAAATGCAAGGACTAAATAAATTCTCTCCCTGGGTGTTTATAGCCACAACATCAAAATTTACACAACTGAATAATCATGTCTCTTGAATACTATGCAATGAGTAGAAGATAACACAGAGATCTTAAAATCTGTCTTCCAAATTCATACGCCTATTCATTTCCAAATCAGGCACTACTCTTGTACATCGATCTTTACACAAACAAACACTTACAAGTTTTCAAAACAAGTAGTTCAATTATTCACCATATGAACAAAAACAACAAAGCAAGCCTCCTCAAAGGCAGAACACTGCAGTGTATTCAAATAGAAGCTTGTTTGGATTGTGGAACCGCAAGAATACCATATTATATATCAAATCACTAGAATAAGTGCTTGCAAATTAATGACAGTTTCCTAATGACTTTATTTATGCTTATGATTATGGATGCATTAAACTACAAACCGTATTAGGCAATTTCCCATTAGAAAATGAGACCAAAATCAGAACAAGTATCATCATCATCTCTCACCCTATCGAAACCAATGACATGTTCACTCATTTCATGAAGAACAGTAGCTATATGACTAAATGCATCAGCTGCTTATTCTCACCAAAATTACTTTGCTAGTGCTATCGTAATTTACTATCCAGAGATGAAACTTTTTCTCAATTGCCTAATTTAGAATCACTAGGTGCCATCAATGGAACTCAGGCAACAATTCAAACTAATGGCTTATTAGATTGTAGATAGGGAATAAACATCATAGAAAATGTTAGTCCAACTGATCTGAAATGCCAAGAAAATAAAAATAAAAATAAATTAATCCAAGTCCAAGAAATTTCAAACTAAAACCATTTCCATGGTTGGAACAGCGACAAGAGTCTTACAAAGCAACAAATAAAACACAAAGCCAGCTTGAAAACAAAATATTAAAGAAAGACTCCATCAGATATACAAGAATTTGCATGTATGTCAATATGTGGAATGAAGTTGCATGTGCTACAGCCTCTGCCACAAAATAATAGATCTATTTGTAACCAATTGTTGCTTCAATCTCCATTTGGTCACCACCAAAATTCCCTGCAAAGTTTATTTCACAATTGTGTTAAATTAAATGAAATTATAACAAACCAAATGCTATAAACATAATCATTTTCTAACAGTAAATTGCATAATACAGTTTAATGCAACCACAATCATATAAAATAAAATCACCATGTCCTTCCATGTTATATATAATAAAAAGATTTAAAAGATTCCTATTAATAAAAAGAGGGGGAAAATGAAAATGCAAGGACTAAATAAATTCTCTCCCTGGGTGTTTATAGCCACAACATCAAAATTTACACAACTGAATAATCATGTCTCTTGAATACTATGCAATGAGTAGAAGATGACACAGAGTTCTTAAAATCTGTCTTCCAAATTCATACGCCTATTCATTTCCAAATCAGGCACTACTCTTGTACATCAATCTTTACACAAACAAACACTTACAAGTTTTCAAAACAAGTAGTTCAATTATTCACCATATGAACAAAAACAACAAAGCAAGCCTCCTCAAAGGCAGAACACTGTAGTGTATTCAAATAGAAGCTTGTTTGGATTGTGGAACCGCAAGAATACCATATTATATCAAATCACTAGAATAAGTGCTTGCAAATTAATGACAGTTTCCTAATGACTTTATTTATGCTTATGATTATGGATGCATTAAACTACAAACCGTATTAGGCAATTTCCCATTAGAAAATGAGACCAAAATCAGAACAAGTATCATCATCATCTCTCACCCTATCGAAACCAATGACAAGTTCACTCATTTCATGAAGAACAGTAGCTATATGACTAAATGCATCAGCTGCTTATTCTCACCAAAACAATGCTTAAGAGCTGTTAGGGAAAGTCAACTATATATTCCTAATTATTATGTATTCCTTGTATAGCCAAGTGTATAGGCAAATTTTTGTCTTTGAGAATTTTAGTTCTCTGATTTGAAATCTCTCAAGAGTCCTATGTCTTCGAACTCTATCTGTGTGTACCAAACCCACTGTGAAATGAGGTCACCCACATAAGATGATCTTTTGTTCTCATGTCCTACCCTAGAAGCACCACTGGCCATCAACTGGCCTTCCCCTAGAATTCATCGCCTGGAAGCACATATGGCCTTCACGTGCCCTTTTTGTTCCATTGACTTCGCCCCACGCTCCAACACGTGAGGCCGTTTTCGGCGTTCGTTTTCGCTCCGGCATCCCCCTACTTCGTCGACTTGAAGAGGGGACTCCACCCTGGTGTGCTACTGCCCCATTTGGTGACTTCTTGAAAGTACTCCTGCTCATCCTTTGTGACTATAGGTTTTGTTTCATACTATTTTTGGTGCTGCTCTCTCTAGCTTGTGCATTTTCTGTTTGATTTGAATACTGATTCTTGGGTTTCTATTTGTGGCACTAGGTTTCTATCTGATGAGTCCACTTGATATTCATAAAACAACCTTTAGGACGCATCATGGGCATTATGAATTTACTGTTATACCTTTGGGCTAACAAATGCCCCCGCCACTTTTCAGGCTCTTATGAATCACATATTTCAGCCTATTTGAGGAAGTTTGTGTCAGTATTCTTTGATGATATCCTCATCTATAGCTCATCACGGAAACAACATTTGCAACACATGGAATTAGTGTTTGAAGTGTTGAAACAACAACGGCTGTATGCCAAACTCAGTAAGTGTCCATTTAGCAAAACTGAGATCGATTATTTGGGCCTTAATATATCTGGAAAGGGAGTTGCCTGTTATGTTCACGAATCAGGAATCGTGTCACAGGACGATGAACTACGAAGTCTTCTCCAAAACTTGTAGCCTTCCCTTTGTTGCTATTTCTCCCTCTTGATGGACCTATGATGACAGAAAAGAAAAAGCAGGCCTCGTCGGAGAGAGCCCAAGACCTCAAGACTCGTTAAGAGAGAGTCTCAAACCTCACAGAATAATTAAGATAATATTTTTGCTTCCTTTATTTCATAATACTCAGCCTGTTATATAGGCTTTACATGGCATAAAGAAATTTCATAAATAAGTTTCTGTTAAATAGGAAATAAAATCATCCTAATATAAAGGAAATTACTAATATTAAAGAAATTAGTTACTAAAGCTAATCCCCTAATTTATGCATACAAAAATAACAACTGAAATAAATAAAAGACACTGGATCCCAACGAATTCTGCTGCAATCAAATTTCCTTGGTGCTACTGTTTCCATATCCACGTCTTCAGTAGTGTTGTCCCATAAAGGCGTCCACAACATCACTCCCCTCCTGAGAAGGGAGCTTGTCCTCAAGCTCGAAGTTTGGATAAGCATGGCAGAATTGGTCAAGGTCTTCCCAAGTTGCTTCTAAAGTTGGTAAATGTGCCCATTGCACTAGTATCTCCCAAGTGCCTCTGTTCAATCTGGTGCGAAGTACAGAAGCTGGAGTGGGTACCACCTGGCCTTCAACAACAGGAGGAAGGAGCGGAACCTGAACTGGAGAGTCACCTTTAAATGGTTTGAGGAGAGAGACATGGAAGACATCATGAATCCGGCTTGAAGGAGGAAGCTCTAACTGATATGCAACTTCACCGATGCATCGTAAAATCTTGTACGAACCATAAAACTTGGGTGAGAGCTTATGATAAGGGGTGTTGGTAAGGGAAAGACGTCTATAGGGAAGAAGACTTAACCAAACCAAATCACCAACTGCAAACTGAACATCACGATGACCCTTATCATAATATATTTTCATGCGTTGCTGAGCCTGCTGAAGACGTTGATGAATGCCTGCAAGAACAGAATCTCTGTCTAATAGGGCTTTGTCCACTGCATCTACACGAGAAGAGCCTGAATCATAAGTCAACGATTTTGGTGGTTCTCACCCATACACCACTTGGAAAGGAGTAGTGTTTAAAGTTGAATGGAAGGAAGTATTGTAACAGTATTCAGCCCAAGGAAGCCAATCCACCCAACTAGTTGGTTTGTCACCCACAAAACACCGGAGATACATTTCTATAGTATGATTAACAACCTCTGTTTGCCCATCCGTCTGAGGATGATAGGCAGAAGAGAAATTTAGCTTGGCCCCACTCAATCGAAACAATTCACGCCAAAAATTATTGGTAAACACAGCATCACGGTCGCTAACAATGGACTCAGGTAATCCTTGTAAGCGAAAAATATGTGAAAAGAAAGCATGGGCTACGGTTACAGAATTATAGGGATGCGAAAGTGGTATAAAATGGGAAAATTTAGAAAAGCGATCAACTACAACGAACAAAACAGACTTGGGTAAACCCTCCACAAAATCCATCAATATATCGGACCATATCTGAGATGGAAGAGCTAAGGGCTGTAACAACCAAGCCGGATGCAAATTGGATGACTTCTGTTGTTGACAAATTGTGCAAGATTCAACAAAGTCTCGGATAGCAGATTTCATGCCACGCCAATAGAATTTCACTGCGAATGCGATGCAGCGTTTTTTGGATGCCCTCATGGGTACTATTATGTATTTCTGCAATGATAGTAGGAATTAGTGGAGAAGTTGATGGAAGGAAAACCCGCTGATTGTAATGAATGAGACCATTGGATACCGACCATTCTGAACTGAGCTTGTCACCTTCAACTGGGCGCCGTAACTGACTAAGAGAGTCGGTGGTGTTAATCTCAGCTCGGATAGCTTCTGACAATGACATTATTGGTTGCGAAATAGCCATTAAAGTGCATTGTTCTTCATCTCACCGAGATAGTGCATCAGCCACGATATTTTGTTGCCCAGCTTTATATTCAACTCGAAAATCAAAACCAAGTAATTTGCTGAGCCAATGCTGCTGTGGCGAGGTAGTAAGCCGTTGCTCAAGCAAATATTTCAAGCTATAATGATCAGTTCGGATAAGAAACTGCCTTCCCCACAAATAAGGGCGCCAATGAACCACCGCTTTGGCCAAACCAATTAATTCTCGCTCATATGCAGCCAGTTTATGGTTTCAGTCAGCCAATTTGCGATTGAAAAAAGCAATGGGGTGGCTGCTCTGTTGAAGAACTGCATCGATTCCTACACCCGAGGTGTCACATTCGACTATAAACTCATCATCAAAATTAGGGAGTTGAAGAACAGGGGCTTGTGACAGTGCAGTTTTAAGTGCATCAAAGGAAGTGGCAGCCTCAACAGTCCAATGAAAGCTATTTTTTTTTTAACAAACTCGTCAATGGGCTAGCGAGCTGTCCATAATTACAAATAAATTTTCGATAATATCCAGCTAGCCCAAGAAACCCTCGTAGTGCCTTAATAGAAGTAGGTGGTGGCCATTCCAGGATGGCTGAAATCTTGGAAGTGTCAACTGTAACACCAGCGGCACTAATGACATGACCAAGATAGGCCACTTGCTCTTCACCAAAGGAACATTTGGATCTTTTAAGGAATAATTGGTGAGAGCAAAGTAACTGAAACACTATATGGACATGTTGCAAATGGTCTTCCCACGTTTTGCTGTAAATCAAAATATAATCAAAGAAAACCATAATGAACTTGCGTAAGGAAGGCTGAAATACCTCATTCATTAATTCCTGGAAGGTGGATGGAGCATTGGTGAGGCCGAATGGCATAACCAGAAATTCAAAGTGCCCATGATGAGTGCAAAAGGCTATTTTCTCCACATCTTCAGCCACTATACGGACCTGGAAATATCCCGATTTCAAATCTAATTTTGTGAAGTACCGAGCACCATTGAGTTCATCCAATAATTCATCCACTACTGGAATTGGATATTTATCTTTAATTGTTTTAGTACTAAGCTCCCGGTAGTCGACACAGAAACGCCATGTGCCCTCTCGTTTTTTAACAAGCAAAACTGGTGATGAGTAAGGGGAATGACTAGGACAAATGATTCCTTGGCTAAGCATTTCCTCACATTGCTTCTCAATTTCTTCTTTCTGAATATGAGGATATCGGTAAGGCCGAACTACCACAGGTGCTGAACCCAGAAATAAGAATATACGGTGATCACATGAATGAATGGGAGGTAGCCCCTTGGGTTCTTGAAACAAATCAGCAAATTGTTCAAGAATTCCCTCTAATCCTTATGCTTGCTGTTCATTCAGAAGTTGTAGTCTTGGTCTATGTTCAGGTTGGAGCCCCTCCAAGGTGACCTGTCTATTTCCCAATTCAAAACACATAGTGAGAGTTGAAAAATTCCACCAGATGGGACCCGATGTCATCAGCCATCGTACACCTAAAACCACATCAAATCCGTCCAGTGGGATAACATATAAATCGACAGGGAAGTGTTCACCTGATACTTGAATAGTCTCCTTGCACGTGCCCATACTATGAATCTTTTCTCCATTCGCCACTGCCACTTGCAAAGCACTTTGAGAATCCAAGGTTGCTCCCAATTTTTGTGCCGCAATTTTGCTGATGAAGTTTTGTGTGCTACCTGAATCGATTAATACTGTGACTAAACAACCTTTGATGTTGGCTATTAATTGCATAGTCCGGGAATGCTGGAGGCCGGTGATGGCATGCAGGGAGATGGATGGTTCTGCAACTGCGACATTCTCACTTTCCTCGGTCTCGGTTATAGCTCCCTCTTCCAATTCAAGCCAAAACAACTTTTTGCATTGATGGCCGAATGTGTATGGCTCATCACAATTATAACAAAGTCCATTTTCCCTCCGATCAGCCATTTCAGTTCTAGACAGCCTTTTGACGAAGGGTGCAATTACACTTTCCCCCCTAGAAGCTGGTGCATTATTCCCTCCTGAACCTGTTGGTTTTGTTACAGATTGAGCAGGTGCAGTAATTCTGGAATTATTCCAGAAGTTGCATTGGCTGTTGCTCACACTTGCTAATTGTTGCTTCTTCTCAAAGGCCCTCGCCAAGTTCATTGCAGTCCCCAAATTGGGCGGATTTTGCATCTCCACATCCAAACGAATCACCTCAAATAATCCTGCAGTAAAAAAATTGACCTGTTGATCTGTACGAACTGAATTAGCACGAGCTAGCAAGCTCTGAAACTGTTTCTGGTATTCCTCCACTGTCCCTGTTTGCTTCAAGTTGATCAGTTCCCCGAGGGGATTACCTCTCAGTAATGGCCCAAACCTTAGATTGCAGTATTCTTTAAAAGAATGCCAAAGCAAGCCTGCTTCCTCCTGTTCCAACTTGTAAAACCATAATTGCACCTCCCCGATCATATGAAAAGTTGCGAGGCTAACCTTCTCTGTTTCTGGTGTCTTCTGATTAAGAAAAAATTGCTCACAACAATAGAGCCAGATGAGGGGATCATAAGAACCATCATATGTTGGAAATTCCAACTTGGCATACCTCGGCACCATGCCTCCAGTCTGTCGCAGCTCTAGTCTTTCTTCGGGCCCTGTAGCAGTGTTCAGACGTGAAGAACTGCCGCTGATTCCAATGTCCGTTCCCTTTTCATTGGTCCCACCCATGACAGACATGAATTCTCTCAGTTGCCGAGTTAGATCTTGAACCTGCGCCTCCACCTGGGCAACTCTCGCTGCATTTTGTTCTGACATCTCGCGGATAAGAGCTTGCAGTTCCCTTTGTTGCGATTTCTCCCTCTTGATGGACCTATGATGACAGAAAAGAAAAAGCAGGACTCGTCGGAGAGAGCCCAAGACCTCAAGACTAGTTGAGAGAGAGTCTCAAACCTCACATAACAATTGAGATAATATTTTTTCTTCCTTTATTTCATAATACTCAGCCTGTTATAGAGGCTTTACTTGGCATAAAGAAATTCCATAAATAAGTTTCTGTTAAATAGGAAATAAAATCATCCTAATGTAAAGGAAATTACTAATATTAAGGAAATTAGTTACTAAAGCTAATCCCCTAATTTATGCATACAAAAATAACAACTGAAATAAATAAAAGATACTGGATCCCAACGAATTCTGCTGCAGTAGTGCTGTCCCACAAAGGCGTCCACAACATTGCCACAGACCCTGCCAAGATTCAGGCTGTTACGTCTTGGCCAACCCCTAAATCAGTGAAAGAATTGAGGAGGTATTATGGAAAATTTGTCCACAATTATGGCATAATCAGTAAACCTCTTACTGATACGTTAAAAAGGGATGCTTTCCAATGGACTGATGTAGCTCAATATGCATTTGATAATCTTAGAACAATCATGTCTCAAGCACCAGTATTAGCACTTCCTGATTTCTCTAAGCCATTTACTTTTGAAACAGATGCTAGTGGTTCTAGGATGGAGGCAGTCTTGCAACAGAAAGGGCATCCCATTGCATATTTCTCTAAGGCATTTGGTCCCGAAACAAAGGCCTTGTCAATCTGTGAGAGAGAGTTGTTGGCCATTACTTTTGTTGTCTCCAAGTATAGACATTACTTGGAGCAAGGTCCATTTTTTTATTAAGACTGACCATGAGAGTATTAAGCACTTGATGGAGCAAATATTGCATACCAACTTGCAATTAAGGGGTGTTTCTAAATTATTAGGGCTGCAATACAAGATTTTGTATAGAAAGGGTATAGATAACAAAGTTGCTCATACTTTGTCTAGAAAACCTGCAGTAGCAGATGCTGAATTACACTCTTCATGTCTCCTTACACTCTACTTGGATGACTCAATTGTCTCACAATTATGATGGGGATCCTGAAGCAGCAGAATTAATATCTCATCCTTCAATAGATGAGCAGGCTCATCCTGGGTACTCTTATAAGGATAGCCTCTTGCTTTATAAGGATAAGCTGTATGTAGGGAGTAATAGGAGTTTAAAAGAGCATCTACTGGCTCTTTATCACAAATCTCGCTTTGGTGGACACTCCGAAATTAATGCAACTTTTGTACAGTTAAATAATAATCTGCAGCAAAGAGGTATCTCAAGTTGTTGGAACTGGATTATAAAATGCTATACAGGAAGGGTATTAAAATAAGGTGGCAGATGTTTTATCCAGGAGGTCTATTGATGTGGGTACCCACTTTTATTCTATGTATTCAGGGGTAATTCTTACTTGGATGCAAAAGTTGATTGCTATTTATGGGAGAGCCTCTAATTTAATTAAGATGCTGTCATTGGATAAGGATGCCGTCTCTGGGTATTAGGTGAAAAATGGGATTCTATAGCACAGAGACAAAATGTATGTGGGAGTTAAAACCAATTTAAGGCATGGTCCATTTAAAGCCCACTAATTAGAGGTCTTGGTTGCCTATGGCAAAATGGTGGTACAATTCATCTTCTCACAATGCTATTCAAATGACTCCATTTGATGCATTGTATGGATATGCTCCTTCCACATTTCATGAAGATTCTTCAGTTGATTCATCAGTAGGGGCTGTAAGGAAGTTATTAAAAGAGAGGCAGCAGCTTAAGCATCTATTGAAAGAGAATTGACAAGTGGCCTAACACAGAATGACACAGCAGGCTGACAAAAGGAGGACTGGGAGGGAGTTTGGTGTTGGGGATTGGGTTTATTTGAAGCTCCAGCAATACAGGTAAACTTAAATTGATGTAAGACAAGTCCTTGAGCTGCCTGCCAAGTTTTATAGGCCATACAGAATTTTGGCAAAAGTTGGGAAGGTGACTTATCACCTGGATTTGCCTCCAACATCTGCTATTCATCCTCTTTTTTCATGTGTCTATGCTTGAGAAGAAGGGCTTATAAAATGGCTTAATCTGTCGGCAAAAGATGCCACCTGGGAGGATAGCGCTTTACTGAAGGCCAGTTCCCTGAAGTTCCACTTTCTTGGGGACAAGAAAATACTAGAGGAGGGGGTATTGTTACATATTATAGGAGGAAATATAAGAATAAGATGTGATTAGGAATTCTAGAGGAGTTGAGGAGTTAGTAATTAGCAGGAAGCGTAACTAACTCTGTTGTGTTAACTAGAATAGTCAGCTGAAGTATTTACAAGGCAGTTATTGTTTATAAATACTTCAACTGTCACCTTGTTGTAATTCATTCCAAGAATTAGCAAGAATACAGTCTCTCTCTTCTCTCTTCTTTCTATTCTTACCTCTATTCCCCTGTTTCTTTCTCTTAGGGTTTCATAAACCCTAACGTAGAGCTTCTGGTGTTGCAAGAAGAACTACAGCAGGCAGCCCCTGAAAAAGCATTGCAGTCAAGCGTTATCACCAGGAACAGTACCAGTCTCACAAGTTCTCATCAAATGGCTTCACTATTCAGCAACATGCGAGGATGCCTCTTTCATCATGTCCAAATTTCCAGATTTTGCACCCTTCTTGGGGCAAGAAGGTGCTAAAGATTATTACATATGTGAGGAAAAAGTACAGAAGGAAGAAGTCCAGAGAATAGTTAAGAGGATGAACTGTTATAGAGGTAGTTAAGAGGAGTCATTTAGACAAGAACAGCTGTAACTACTTCAGTTAGAATAACTGAAGCTAGCTGAAGGTGTATAAATAAGTAGAAAGAACACTTGAAATGATAACTGAAGTTCTCATCTCTCTAATTCTTTCTTCTCTCTATCTCTGCTATTAACTCTCTCTAAATTCTCTATTTCTTTTCTTCCTGATTCTTTTCTTTCCCAGTTACCTACAACTGCCTCATTAGGGATTCAAACCCTAACAAAGGGGAAGGCAAGAAGGAAACAAACAATACCTAATCTTACTTTGTCAGTTATCTTCTTGTTTCCTCTTCATGCTCTCATGCTTCCAGCTATCTTCTTGTTTCTCTTCATGCTCTCATGCTTCCAGCTATCTTCTTGTTTCTCTTCATGCCCTCATGCTTCCAGCTATCTTCTTGTTTCCTCTTCATGCTCTCATGCTTCTCTCCCTGTACAACCATTATCAAATTCCAACAAAAGCCAAACAAAAATACTACACAAATAAAAAAGAAGCACTGAAGGATGCATCAGAGGAAATTTCCTCATACAAGCTAAAACTAAAATGATCCCATCAGAAAAGAATTACAGCAAGGTTAAGCCATTTCAGCACAGTAACAAGTTGGATGGTTCTGAACAATCAAAGATTTATCATTTATAGTAACAAAAACACAAAATTAAAAGCTTACTGGGCTAAGGATATGGCAGTTCATGATATCACCCTTATTAATGAATGAAGTTTTGATCTCAAAACTGGCAGAATAAACAATTTTTGGATTAAATTCGGATGCACTGCAGTTGGTTTCCTCGAAGACAAACAATTTAAGATTGCGGGGGTAATCATCTTGAACAGTAGCAGGAAATCCAAAACCATGAGGAGACCCAGAGTGCAGATAACAGAAACGCCGATTCCCCAAGTGCAAAATAAAACTGCTACAGTCCAATTCATAAAAAGAGTCAACTTGTTCCCTCATTGATATAGTCTTGATTGGGAGGCTGCTGAACATTCTTGGATTTTGGTCTATATTAGACAAGGGCCCTAACCTTAAGATACGGTTGTTGATAAGTCCATGCAAACCATACAGGTATTTGTCGCTGCTATGTTCCCCAACTGCAGTAAAAATGAGCAAATCGTCAGCGGTAATCTTCTCTTTCTCCAACTTCGTCGAGGATGTCCATTCTAAGGTGTCCAGATTGAAGACTGAAAGTACCCTGAAATCGTCTCTATCACTGCCAACAAAGAAAATAAACCTTCCGCCAACAAAGGAGAAGTGCCACCAGATCGGAATACCTATTGGCGGATCATCAAGAACCATCCATTTATCGCTCTCAGGATCAAAGCATTCAAAGAATCTGATAGAATCATCGATGGGCATCCCTTTCTCGTTACAACAAGGTAGAGTGAAGTCAACCGCAATGCCGCTACTAAGAACAAAAATCTTACCATCAGCCACAACTGCACATGGATCAACTTTTCCTGTGTTCATAGACACACCCCTTTTCATCGAACCTTTGCTGTCAATAGGGTCAAAGATATACACGTCTTTTGGGAACCATTGATCAAAAGGAGCCCTGGGATCCTCCAAGTCGTGTTCCCCACCAAGAAAGTAGAATTCAGACCCCAACTAGACGGAGCACATTCCTCTGGGATATTTTCGTTTCGGAAATTCAAGAATCGCAGAGAGATGATGAGGTTCCGCTGTTTCATCTTTTGGGATCTTGATTTCAAACATAGAGAGAACCATTTCTCCACATCCATGACGCAACAACATGTAAATCGTTGTACTCATTTCCTCGGCGAATTCGGTTTTGATAAAGGAAGGATAGGTTTGGAGCTGATCTTCAATTCGAAGTGCCTGAAGAATTTTCAGATGGAGGGCTAGGCTCACAATTTGGGCATCGGGACGAAGGAGGAGAACATTGGGTAAAAATACCGTAAAAATGAAATATGTAATTTAAAATTAATTATAATAATAAATAATTAAATTTAGTTGGGTAATAAAAATTAAAATTAATTTTAAAATAAGTAGAATTTTCTTTATATTATTAATGATATTAAAAAAATTAAAAAACATTTAAATAAACTTAATTAGTTGGATTTGAAATCTATATTTTGATTAATTCAAAAATAATTTAATAATTATTTTTATTTTAAAAATTTTAAACTTAGTTGATTAGATTGATTTTCTATTTAAATTTAAATTTTATTTTATTTTATTTAAAAATTTTTAATCCTATCTATATTTATTTAATTAAATTTTTTAATATAATTTAAAATAAATTTTTATAAAATAATTATTATAGTTGCATAATCAATTTTTTCCCAAAATCATTACTTCATTTAAAAAAATTGATCCATTTTTTTAATAATCAACTAAGTACACAGAAATTCACCTTTTTTTGTAACATTTGTAACACAAAGCTTGTGTATTTCCAATAGAAATTCAAATGTTTAACTTTATTTTTTATGGTATTTTTCCTTTAAGACCATTTTTCTAAATTGATTAATCATTGAATTTATAATTTAATTTTTATTAACAAATTATTCTTTTAGTTAATTTATAATATCAAATTATAATTTATACATCTATCTTTGGAGACATTGGGATTGCTAATAATACTCTTCATCCTTCAAATTAATTATAATTATATTTTTATTATTTAAATTAATTTTTAAAATTTATATAAATTTAAAATTTTAATTTTAGAGTACATATAAATTTAAAATTTTTAATCCTAATTATACTTAATTTCAATTAAATATAAAATTTTATAAGAAGTAATTAACTCAAATAAAAAAATTAATAAGTAAAAAATAAAAATAATAGTAAAAAACTACAAGGAATGCATTATTAATAAACTAATATTATAATATAATTTATTCAAGATTAGAAATTATTATTCAAGACCCATACCTCCTTATGTACAATTTGAAGAAAGAAGTTAAATTACTCAAGTTAAATATGATGGTGAAGCTATTTATGAGTAAAATTTAGATGGTCTATTTGAATATCAAATTTTAAATATTTTACAAGTGACAATCGCTTGTACGACTTATAGAGTCAAAGGAAATTCTTATATTTAAATAGCAAAAATTAATCTATTTTTATGCATTTTTGTATTTAAATATTTTGATTTTAATAGAAAAATGTTAATATATTATTAAGATTATGTGTAAAATTTATATATATAATTTATTTTTTAATAAATAAATTTATATTATATAATTATAAACTAAAACAAAAAAAAATGAAATAAATCCATGAATATACCCCGTCTTCAATCTTCCATGGGGCAGAGATAGGAGGAGCGATCCTTATTTTTAACATTTTAAATCAATTTGTAGGCATTTCTATAATTTCGTTTTCATATTATGCATTTCTTTGTATTATATTTAATATAAAGGCCTTAAAGGATTGCAATTTTATATTATATTTATAATATGATACTATAAAGTAAATTTTACATGATGCCGGAAAAAGAAAGAAATACGTCTTAATTCTTATTTTTATTAAGATTTGAACTTTTTTCGATATAGGTATGAAAATTTTTGTGATGAATAAAAGATATTCTTAATTTATAATATTTAATATTTATTAAAACATAAATACTTAACTTTTTATCACAATTTTTTTATAATTTAAAATATATTAAACAGCATAAATTATTTATATTGAATTAAAATTAATATATATTTAAATTAAGCAATAAAAAAACTACTTAAATATTAAAATATATAAAACATTTTTATTAAGTTAGAATTATTTTTATTGAATATTAATTTTTCGAGATTAATTAAATTAATTTTAATTTAAGTAATTAAATTTAACACAAATTTATATAAAAAAAATTATTATAACCTATAAATCATTTGATATAAAGGTAGTGCATGGTCTTAGGGTTTCAAAAAATCACACCAAATTATATCAGAATCGAAAAAACTATTATTGTAAGAATCGAACTATATTAAACTGAATTTATATTTATTGTTTTGGTTCAGTTTTGATTATTTATCTATAATCAAATTATAACCGTATCAAAATGATATTGAATTAGAATTTAATAAAAAAAGGACTATATATATATATATATATATATATATATATATATATATATATATATATATATATATATATATATATATAATTTTAATAAAATTATATATCTATATGTAATTAAGGTTGTCATATGTAGAGATTGATTGCAAGGAGGTGCATTTTGCTATTCTATCGACTATAGAAGATTGGTCAAAATTTGAAGAGATCATCTCAAATTGTAAATTATTATTGTCTTAGGAGATCAGTGTGTCCTTTGTTTAGGTAATACAACCCACTAAATACGTTCCGCAGAAAAATATCATTCTTGATTCATCCATAAGTGGCAAATTTCAATATTGTCTAATAGTAGATATGTGGCAAGAAGCAATGAGGCAGAAAAAATATGATCACATTGAGCTTATTCAAAAAAAAAAAAAAAAAGAGAAGCATTTAGCGATGTAGTAACCTAACATTTCAATTTAATTAGGGATGAATTTATCATCCAAAGGATATAAGGGAAACATACCTGGTCAAATGTGAAAACCATCCATGTAGTCAATGTCCATCCATATGACAGCAATTTGCAAGTGCAAAAGGCTCAATAACAAGAAAAAATGATATATGATGTCTAACTATCGAAGGCTGATGTCTAACTATCGAAGGCTCATAGTAAAAACTATAAACAAAACTTTGCAAAAGGTAACTATTAAAACTTGACTTTCCATGGTTATAACTAAATAAAAACAATCTAGCTTAAGATCCCATAGTGGTCAACATACTGACATGCATCAACACCGTACCTCACGAACCCTCTTATCATAATCATAGCTCCAACAGCATTTTTCATAACCTAAGGCCCACTGGGGCAAAAAATAGTTCCTAAATATAGATATGCAACATAAATCACTATCAAAAAGATATTCAAAAAATAAGACAGAAAAGAAATAACTAGAAGTTACCTAAAAACTACATAAGTTATCAAATGTAATTGTCTAACACTTTGAGTAAAACTCACCATGTAATTCTTTTTTTTTTTTCTAAAATTAGATACAGATGCCATGATCTTTGTTCAAATTTCAACCCATGACTCCTCCTCTTCACCATTTCTAACAACTATTAGTATATTAGTAGTCATTCTATTCAAAAAATTTGCAAATATCAATCTTCATTTAAGTTTAACTAATAAAAGTTGAGAAAAAATATGTACCAAGAAAATTTTTGCTTGAATTTATTTTACCTCAAATTTTACTTAGGACTGAAATTTAAAGGTAAATTAAATAAAAGCCCACTATGCATTATGGTTCTTAAAAAAGAAAAGAAATTAAGGCGATAAGAGGAAACATAGGGGGGAGAGAGAGAGAGAACCAATATAACTCCAACAATAGTACAACCCTCCAACAATAGTGCAACCATGAGAGTATTAATTGATGTAAGGTACATTGAATGGAGCATTTCACATTTCATCATTAAATAATCTATATATATATATAGCAGAGAGGTATTCTCAAGAAAATGACACGGAGCACTTTCCTTGCAAACTTACCATGTGTCACCTTGCATAAATACTCTATTTTATACTAATTATAATTTAATTTTTTTATTTATCTTTTAATTATCATTATTATTTACAATACTACCTTAATATTTATGATTTAAATTATTATTTTATTTAAAAATTAATTAAAAATTTAAATTAATTATGATTTAAAATTAAATTTTAAATAAAATAATAATTTAAATCATAAATGTTAAGGTAATATTGTAAATAATAATAATTAAAAGAAAAATAAAAAATTAAATAATAATTAGTATAAAAGATAGTATTTATGGAATGTGAGACGTGGCAAATTTTTCAAAAAAAATGTGACTTGTCATTTCATTGAGAATATTCCTTTGCTTTATATATACATATAAGCGCATACTATGTATTATTTCAAAAAAAAAAAAAAAACAGTTGCTCCTTAAATTTAGGAGTGTGTAATCACTATTTTGTGAGTGAATGCACGCATACATCGAAAACATTCAATAATTTATCACATGTATTATAATACTTATTAATTTATAGATATTACATAGTGTTTGTATTACAATTATACAAATTTCATCATCCACATAATAAAGAGAGTTTAATTCTATTGCTCATGCATTAGCTAAATTAGCCGTCTCTTAATTTTAATTTTAATTAATTTCTATTATACTTACAACAGTATATCATAACTATTAATGATAGATTTCATATGCGTTCCCATATAAAAAGATTGAAACTATTCAGATGGGATAGGCGACTTCGTTCATTGCTAGGCTTGTAGCCATTGATGTGTTACCCTATTAGTTTTTTAAATGTAGGTTTTTTTTTTCTTAAAAAAAAAATAATTCAATAACTTTTCTTAAAATGAAAAATCATTAAAAAGAAAATGAATAGTCACATATGGGAGTTTATCAGATTAAATTATAATTATTTTAATCATATTTATTTATAATTTCATGTTTATATATATATATATATATATATATATATATATATATATATATATATATATATTATGATAAGATATAATATTCTAAAACAATCATTATATAATTTCAACACATATTAACTCTCATGACTAAATGATTTGTTAAAATTAATTAAATTGTTAAATATTTATGTGATAAAATTATATGATAAAATAAAATATAAATTGAATAAACGTGTTCTTTAAATTTTATCATAATTTAATGAGAATATAAAAATAGTACATCATTATAATTATTTGTTATTTATACACACATTTTTGCGTTTTTATTTATATATATATAATTCAAGAAAAGTATATATAAAAAAAAGTGTCTTTTGATATCGCACTTTTAACAGTTACATGTAGGAAAAAGTGTCTTTTTCTTTTATTTTCAAATGTCTCCTTTATCTGTCAATTAGTGAATTTAGAGAAATTAAATTTATTTTTTTATAAAATATTTATTATTTATTGGCAAAATGATAAAGAAAAATTAAAAATAAATTTAATTCAATCATTATACAATTTTAATTTGGAAAAAGTTATATCCTTAACTTTGGTTGTAAAATTTTTCCATTTAACGATTTTAAGTTATAAAACAATGGCTATAAGTTACAAATCAATAGCTACTAAATATAATTTATCATTTTTAATATAATTAATTAAAAATAAATTAAAATATTAATATAATAACATTAAAAGAAAAAAATTAATAATTAACAAATCAAGCTCTCTTTAAAAAGTGTCATGTAACAACTTATAAAAAAAATTGGCCTGATTTATATATATAGATAGATAGATAGATTACTCTTCCGTATAATTTACAATAAATACTTAAAGATTATATATATTTTTATTTTTAATAATCAATAATTATAAATTTGTCAAAACAATTAAAATGTATATATTTTAATTACAATTTAATTAAATTACAAAAATTATATATTTTAATTAAAATTTTAATTATTATATTATGACAAGATATCTAATATTTCAAAACATCTATTACAAACTCTCATTATTAAATGATTTATTAAACTTAATTAAATGATTAAATTTATTATATGATAAAATAAAGTAAAAAAATAAAACTATAAATTAATGAACGTATTGTATAAATTTTATTCTAATTTAATGAAAATATTAAAAATATTGTGTTACCACCATTATTAGTTTGTATATTTAAATTTGATAAATTTCAATATGCAAATTATGTTCTAAAAATAATTTACAATTTATAATTTTAAATTGAAATTTTAGTTTTTAAACTATTTTTTTTACTAAAATAAATATTTAAAATTAAAATTTCAAAACAGTAAATTTATTTATGCAAATGAAAAATAAAATTTAATATATTAAAATTTTATAACACAATAAATAAATAATATATATATATATATAATGAAAATGAAAATAAAAAAATTAAATAAAAAAAGAAAATCACTATTTTTATTTATATTGTTTAGTTATTTCGTATAAGTGGATATAAATAACGAGTTTATAAAATTTATTTTAGCATTTTACTATTTATATAATACTAGGTTTGATTTGGTAAAGGTTCATGTAATGTAATTAATTATGTAATAAAATTAAAATTATAATATAATTATTATTACATTCCTATATGTTTAATTATAAAATAAAAATATTATTATAATATAATGATGATTTTAATTTTAATGTTTAATTTGTTTATAGTGTTAATAATAAATGGTAATAATTATATTGATTAGTAGTCGAGTACTAATGGTAGTTAAGTGATAGTGGTGGTAACAACGATGATTAGATGGTGGTGGTAATGGCTAGGTGGCGGTGGTGGTTATGTGATTACTACGGTGGTCAAGTGAAGGTCGTGATGATAGTAATGATAATAACAGGGTAGTGGTGATAAGATTAATGATGACAGTAATAATACTAATAATAATGTTGAGGATAAATGAAAATATGTCAAAAGTAATTGTGCTTGCACATATTTTTTTATAAGCCAATTGTACAAAATATACAAAATATTTGGACCAATTCACATTTATATCCATAACTTTAGTCTGTTTGTAAATTAGTCAAATATCTAATATTTTTGACAATTGTATCCAATTGGTGAAATTAAATTTGAAAAGTTAATGGTAAATTAAAATATAGTATTTGAAATTTTATTTGACTAGCAAATAAAAGTTTTAGATACACTCATGATTTAACATAAACGTTTGACATTTTTAGTTCATTAATTAAATTTTATATTTAAAAAAATATGCATTTTATATTTATTTTTAATTGAAATTTTATATTTAAAAAATACTTTTATTAATTAAAATTAACGTAACTATCTTTTAAATTAAGTCAAACAAATCCATGTATTCAAATATAAAATGTAAAATAAATTCATACATTTTTTGCAAAGCAATTTTAAAAAGAATATATAATTGAAAAAAATATATCTCACATGGATTATAACATTCATTAAATAAAATGTGTATTTTCTATATAGTTTATTTTAATTAACATATATATTTTATTTAATGGATAATAATTCATGATAAATCGGATTTAAATAAATTTTTTTTCACTGTTTTTTTTCTTTTCTTTCTTTTTCATTGTAAATAGAAGATTATAATTGTAGAACTATGCATATTATTGCATTGATTTTTTTTTATTTTTTTATCTTCTTCTATTAAAATTTAAAGTCATTGATGGTTTTTTCAAAATTTAGTAAAAAATTAGTGAAAAATTTATGTTTAGACCCAATATATACATATATATATATAAAGCAGAGTGGTGTTCCCCTGGTGCTGCCACATAGAATTCTAAAACTATTATATTTATGCCACGTGACAATATTTAAAATAGTCAAATTTTTTCCTGTGCTAAGTGGCAATGCCAAGTGACAATATTAAATTGAATTTATTGCTAACAATATTTTCTTCTTCTCACATATGCCAATTATATTAAATTGAATTTATTGCTAGCAATTTTTTTCCTTACCTCATTTGACAATTTTATTGATAGCAATTTTTTCCCTTATTTAATTTTTAAGTTATAATCCAAATTTAACTTTTTACTGCCTAAATACATATAAAAAAGTTCTTTAATATGCCTAAATACACATATTTTCTTTTTTATCAATATCAAAGTTCAATTTCTTGAGTACAAGAAATTAAGGGAATAATATTCTATTATCTATAATCCAAATTCTATCATTTGTGAATTGTAATGATTTTTCAGACTTGAAGTGAGGCAAATAAGTCACTGCAGGTCATGTGTCTTCATTTGGAGGTTGTACCACAAACATATTATTAGATCAGCACTACAATATCAAATTTACAAATCAAACACTAGGAAGATTTATCATAAGATTTACCTCAACAAATAAAACATGATTCCCATATTAGTAAAAATAAATAAATAAAATGATCATATTCTTGCAAATGAACAAGCCCACAAAAAACAATCTTCTTAGTAAGGAAGAATTCTCATATTCGTTGAAAATAAAGTTAAAATATTTTTCTTTTTAGAGAAATTAAGTAGAAAATCAACAATCCTAACAAGAAACAGAGCACAGAATCAAGTATAACCAAGTCAAATAAAAAAAAAACATAGCAAAATTACCATAAAGAGTGGCAGAAGAAGTAGCAATCCAAAAAGAATCACAAGAGAGATTGTCATTTTAAAGCAAAATACTAATAAAATGAAGAAGAAGAAGAAAAGAATGGTAACTATAAAAAAAAAAAAAAAAAAAAAACTCTGCCTTAGAGGCTTAATCTTTTCAGTAAAAATTAATTAATGATACAATTTCTATAAATTATGATTAAGTTATTAATTCCCTAATTATATATATGTAAGTTACAAATTATATAATTATTATATTTTAATATTATAATAAGTAGCTATTATTATTATTATTATTATTATTATTATTATTATTATTATTATTATTATTATTATTATAAATGTCTAGAAAAGTTTAATTTAATTAGAGTTAGGAAAAACTAAGAGTTAATCATATTAATTTATTAATTATACTCAATGAACACATATATGTTAATTTATGTATATTCCATATTCGCTTTCTGATAAAGAGGTTGTTCAAATTTTATAAAACAAATTCAATAAGATATAGAATTTTAAATTTCTCACATTTATAGCAAGTAGTAATTTTTAATTAAATTTATTAATAACAATTTTTCTATATTTCTTAAACAGTTGTGATATATAATTATTATATAATTTTATTTTTAAATATGATTCTTAATTATTTTGATCTTCCAAATTTAAATAATAGAACAAGTATTGATTACTAAATATAATTGTCATTCATTACAAGTTTCTTATTTTTTAATTTAAAAAGTCAATGGCGGTTATTTTAAAAGAATGTTAAATCCTTTTGAACATATTTACTACAATTAAATTTAGTATTTAATTACTAATAACTTGACAACTCAAGACATTTAATTTTAAAATTCAACTAATATTATAATGATTATCCAATTATTACTACAACTAAAAGTTTAATTTCCTTTAAAATATCTGCTCTAAATTAGAATCAAACATATTTGAATTTTTTTGAGAAATTAATGATTAAATTTTTTTAAGCATGTCAAATTATTAAAGGTAATGCCTATCTATTAATTTTTAATTTTTAATTTTTTAAAAGGGAAAAGTCAACATTAAGTATTTTTTATATTTTTTAAATAGATGTAATATAATTATCACATGTTATTATATTCTTAATTTTTAATTTAAAAAGTCAATTGCTCTAAAATCAAGACCAATATTTACTTTGAAGAAAAATTAATATTTAAAAGTTTTTTTTCTTCTTTTTATACATTTAATAAATTTTAATTTACTTTAATTTTATTTTATTTTTATTATTTTAAAATGATTTTATAATTATTATATATGAAAAATAATTTATGGTCATTAAAAAAAAACTTATGGCTATTAAGTTCATTGATTTGAGAGTAATTATTAACTTATTTGATTAAAATTTATTGCTAACATTTTAGAATTTTAATATATTAAATAGTAATATTAAAATATTTTCAATTAAATAATATATATATATATATATATATATATATATATATATATATATATATATATATATATATATATATATATATATATATATATATATTACCGTGCGTAGCACGGGTATTCCGCTAGTATATATAAAGCAGACAGGTTTTCCCCTGGTACTGCCACCTAGGATTCTAAAGCTATTATATTTATGCCACGTGACAATATTTAAAGCAATCAATTTTTTTCCAGTGTTGCCACGTAAGATTATAAAACTGCTATATTTATGCCACAAGTGACAATATTAAATTGAATTTATTGCTAGCAATTTTTTACCTTGCCACATATGCCAATTTCATTTATAGCAATTTTTTTTAAAAAATAAGCTAAATTGATTTTATTAATATTTATTAAATTTCATATAGTATTTATGAAATATTAATTTTCCATAATTTTAAACTTTAATATTAATTTAATATCTTATATAATTGTAATATATAATTGCTATTTATTATTTTTTTATAATAATAATAATATTAACTTTTCTCTCTTTAAAAAAAATTTAAAAATTAATGGATAAGTACTAAAATTAAAAATTAATGGATAAGTACTATATTTAATAATTAGACATGTTTCAATGATTGATTTTTCATAAAAATTTAAATATGCTTAGTTTTAATTTGAAGCAAAAATTTTAAAAAAAATTAAACTTTTAGTTGTGGTAATAATTAGATAGTCATGATAATATTCGTTGAATTTTAAAATTCAATGTCTTAAGTTGCCAAATTTAAATACTAAATTATCAACAATTAAACACTAAATTCAATTACAGTAAATGTGTTTAAAAATATTTCATTTTCTTTTAAAGTAATTGTCATTGACATTTTTAAATTAAAAATTAGGAAACCTTATAATGAATGACAATTATATTTAGTAATCAATATTTTTTCATTATTTAAATTTAGAAGATCAAAATAATTAAATATTGCATTTAGAAAATTAAATTATATAATAATTATATATTACAACTGTTTAAGAAATATATAAAAAATTGTCATCATTACATTCAATTAATAATTGCTACTTAGTATAAATTTGATAGACTTATAATCCTATTTCCTCTTAAATTTATTTTACAAAAATCTAGACCGCTTCTTCATCAGGAAGTAAATGGAACATATATAAAATTAGCATTTGTATTTATTGGGTATAATTAATAAATTAATCTAATTAATTCTTAATTTTTATCTATCTCTAATCCAATAGAGCTTTCTAGGCATTTTTAATAATTAAATAATAATAATAACTTATTATAATATTAAAGTGTAATAATTAAATATTTTATAACTTATATATACATAATAACGAAATTAATAACTTAATCATAATTTAAAGAATTTATATAATTAATTAATAAAAAATAGAGAGAATTTAATTAAATTACTTATCAGATATATATAATTTAAAAAATATTAATTATACTAAAAAAATATAAAAAAAATAAAATTAAATATTAATATAAATTTCCTATTTATCATAACTATAAAAATAAAATTTTATTTCATTTTTTCATAATTCATATATATATCATTTAATATATCATTTAAAATATGTTTTTATTCAATATGTAATACAATAAGATAAATAAAAAATAAATAACATTAAAATAAATTAAAATTTATTAAATATATAAGAAAAAGAGAGAAGGCAAAGTATTTAATTTCATGTGATTACTTTTATAGTATAATTTTAAATTATTTTATTAATCTTAAGATATATAATTTTTAAATTTTTATAATTAAATAAAATAATTAAAATTTTAAAAATTATTAAATGAGAAATTTATAAAATTATTGAAATATATCTAATATTTTTAATTAGTTAGCCATAAAAAGTTGGTAACAATGATAATAGTAAAAATACCTAATGGTAATAGTAATGATAATAATTACTTACATTAATTATTATAATTATTAAATATAATAATTTCTATATAGTAAATGTCACGTGACAATATTAAAATTTAAACTACCATGTGGCAGTAGTAAAGGAAAATTTTCTTACTTTATAATGCCATTTAATAGCATTAAAATTTAGAATGCTAAGTGGCTAGTAAGGGAAAACCTACATTCTTTATATATATATATATTCTTAGTAGTATGCCCTAGAGCATATCATTTAGTATGTTTTTTGTACATATTTTATTAATAAAAGGCAATTTTACTTTTCCATTTACATCATGTATTTATGTGTAATAGAAAAGGTCCATTGATATTTTATTAGAAATTCTATTCTTAAGTTGTTAAGAATGTGAGTGACAGTATTTCTAGCACAAAGTATCATAAATTAGTTTACAATCGAGGATACTTCACACAGGACATGACTTATCCAGAAATATTGTATTCATATTTGTTCCCAAGGTATTTATATGAGATATAAATAAGATGGAATGATGAGTCTCATGCCATGTAACAAACATGATAGGCACTTACACATGATAAGTAGGCCGAACTAGTGACGCGTATGACAAGCATATAGAGTTTACTCTTGTTAATGCATTGTCATATATCATATCAGTGCATACAATCTTTAGACTTGAGATAACACAGTTATCTTGTATATAGGTGGTTTAAGTTTGATACTGCTTTCTTACTTGTACTGTGTATGGGTACATGGGCATGTGTTGGCTTCTACTAGTTATATATAGAGGTAGGTGTTGATCAAAATGGAATCTGTTACCCTAAGTAAATAGGGATAAAGTCCTTTGTTCATTTAATTATTCTTGATGTTTTAAGTTCCTGGCCAGGATAGACATATTTAGTCAGAAAAGAGTTTCTGACAAGAAAATCTAATTGTTCAAGAACTGGAATTAAAAGAAAACATAAAATTTATAGCAAATGGGGTTTGACATAAATCATGACTCCAGCTTGAATTGGGATTTTATAACAAAGAGATTCTGGTGCATGGTAACATATGATTATAGGTTCATTTAAGGTATTCCTTGTTACTAATTGGGTGGCCATGGCACGCTATGCTAGGTGTCAACCATAGTCTATGAGATGCCTAAAATGATTTAGAGAAATCATTTATGATAAGAAAGAGTTCTGATGATATTAAGAGTTAATATCATATCTCATTTTCAATTAGTGATGAGCCTAGTAAGTCACACACATACACAGGATAATCACTAAGTAAAATGGGATTTAATTAATTAATTAAATAGGTTTGGTTTGTAATAAGATTGCAAAGTCCCTAGCATAACTTGAAACCTAATCTAGGTTATTGGATTTATAGTATAAGTTAAATTTATATTTAAAGTGTTTTAAATATGAATTTAATTGTGAGAAATTAATTAATTAATTTATATTTGATATAAATTGATTAAAAGAGGAGAAATAATGATTTTGGGTTGAGAACCCAAAATTACAACATAAGGGTAATTTGGTCATTTCACAGGGCGACATATGGCACCATGAGATGGTGACACATGGCATCATATAAGTTTGCCATTTGTCTTCCTATCATGCAAGGTGATCAAAGTCAAGATTAAATCCAACTTTGACACTTGGCTTAATATGATTAAGTCAATTAAAATTAAGATGCAATGTGGTGATGACATGTGGCAAGGGGTTTAAGTGATGACCTAATTATAAAAGGAAAAAGAAAATAAGAAACACTCACTCTTATTCTCTCATGTGTGGCAGCACTTCTTCCTCCCTCTTCTCTCTTCATCTTTTCTCATCAATTCAAAGAGAATCACTCCATTTCCTTTGAATTAAAATTGCTAGAAATTGTTTCTAGTGTTCTATACACACATACAACCTCTCTAAAGGTAAGAACCCAATTTATAATTAGTTAGCAAAGGCTTGAGAAGCAAATTGGGGGCTGCCCATTGGTGATCTTGGTGTGGACAAACTAGAGGGACAACACTTGGGGTCCTAGGTGCTTTCTAAAGGTACCAACCACATCCATAGTGCATCAAAGAGGTTAGTGCTATAACTCCTCTTTTAAACTAGGGTTCAATTGAATTAATTTGTTAATTCAAAAATCTTAAATAGTAAATATAGATCCTAATATATATTAAAAGTGTTTTAATAATTTGCAATTTAGCATTGAAACAAATTAGGCACATAATGAATGTGGCATGATGCATGAAACCCTAGAAGAAAATTTTTAAATTCAATGCTCTAATCTAACAATTTACATGCTTCCGCTCCTTTATATATTTCATAAAATTTAAATTATTTTTTGAATAAAATATTTTTATTATATTTTAAATGAAATAATTATGGAAATTACTATTAATATTAATATAATTATATTTTTATTATTTAAATTAATTTTTAAAATTTATATAAATTTAAAATTTTAATTTTAGAGTACATATAAATTTAAAATTTTTAATCCTAATTATACTTAATTTCAATTAAATATAAAATTTTATAAGAAGTAATTAACTCAAATAAAATAAATTAATAAGTGAAAAATAAAAATAATAGTAAAAAACCACAAGGAATGCATTATTAATAAACTAATATTATAATATAATTTATTTAAGACTAGAAATTATTATTCAAGACCCATTCCTCTTGATGTACAATTTGAAGAAAGAAGTTAAATTACTCAAGTTAAATGTGATGGTGAAGCTATTTATGAATAGAATTTAGATGGTCTATCTGAATATCAAACTTTAAATATTTTACAAGTGGCTATGGCTTGTACTGCTTATAAGGTTAAAGGAAATTCTTATGTTAAAATAGCAAAAATTAATTTATTTTTATGCATTTATGTATTTAAATATTTTGATTTTAATAGAAAAATATTAATATATTATTAAGATTATGTGTTAAATTTATATATATAATTTATAATTTATTTTTTTAATAAATAAATTTATATTATATAATGATAAACTAAAAAAAAAAATTGAAATAAATCCATGAATATGCCCCCCGTCTTTAATCTTCCATGGGGCGGAGATAGGATGAGCGATCTTACTTTTAGCATTTTAAATCAATTTGCGAGCGTTTCTATAATTTCGTTTTCTATAAAGTCCTCAAAGGATTGAAATTTTATATTATATTTATAATATGATACTATAAAATAAATTTTACATGATGCAGAAAAAAGAAAAAAATTTGTCTTAATTCTTATTTTTATTAAGATTTGAACTTTTTTCGAGATAGATATAAAAACTTTTGTGATGAATAAAAGTTATTCTTAATTTATAATATTTAATATTTATTAAAATATAAATATTTAACTTTTTATGACAATTTTTTTTATAATTTAAAATATATTAAACGCCATAAATTATTTATATTGAATTACAATTAATATATTTTTATTAAGATTTGAACTTTTTTCGAGATAGATATAAATACTTTTGTGATGAATAAAAGTTATTCTTAATTTATAATATTTAATATTTATTAAAATATAAATATTTAACTTTTTATCACAATTTTTTTATAATTTAAAATATATTAAACGCCATAAATTATTTATATTGAATTACAATTAATATATATATAAACTAAGAAATAAAAAACTACTTAAATATTAAAATATATAAAACATTTTTATTAAGTTAGAATTATTTTTATTGAATATTAATTTTTCAAGATTAATTAAATTAATTTTAATTTAAGTAATTAAATTTAACACAAATTTATATAAAAAAATTATTATAACCTATAAATCATTTGATATAAAGGTAGTGCATGGTCTTAGGGTTTCAAAAAATCACACCAAATTATATCAGAATAAAAAAAAAAACTATTATTATAAGAATCGAACTATATTAAATTGAATTTATATTTATTGTTTTGGTTCAGTTTTGATTATTTATCTATAATTGAATTATAATCATATCAAAATGATATTGAATTAGAATTTAATAAAAAAAGACTATATATATATATATATATATATATATATATATATAAAATTTTAATAAAATTATATATATCTATATGTAATTAAGGTTATCATATGTACAGATTGATTGCAAGGAGGTGCATTTTGCTATTCTATTGACAATAGAAGATTGGTCAAATTTGGAGAGATCATCTCAAATTTTAAATTGCTATTGTTTTACAAGATTAGCGTGTCCTTTGTTTGGGTAATGCAACCCACTAAATATGCTCCGTGGAAAAATATCATTCTTGATTCATCCATAAGTGGCAAATTTCAACATTGTCTAGAAGTGGATATGTAGCAAGAAGCAATGAGGCAAGGAAAATATGATCACATTGAGCTTATTCAAGGAAAAAAAAATGAGAAGCATTTAGCCATATAGTAATCTAACATTTCAATTTAATTAGGGATGAATTTATCATCCAAAGGATACAAGGGAAACATACCCAAGCAAATGTGAAACAGTGAAAACCATCAATGTAGTCAGTGTCCATCCATATGACATCACAAAGAATGCCCTTCTTCCTAATTGCAAGTGCAAAAGGCTCAACAATAAGAAAAAAGGATATATGATGTCTAACTATCAAAGGCCTATAGTAAAAACTATAAACAAAACTTTGCAAAAGGGAACTATTAAAACTTGACTTTCCATAGTTATAAATAAATAAAAACAATCTAGCTTGAGATCCCATAGTGGTCAATATACTGACATGCATTAACACCGTACCTCATGAACCCTCTTATCATAATCATAGCTCCAACGACATTGTTCATAACCTAAGGCCCATTGGGGCATAAAAATAGTTCCTAAATATAGATATGCAGCATAAATCACTATAAAAAAGATATTAAAAAAAAATAAGACAGCAAATAAACAACTAGAAGTTAACTAAAAACTACACAAGTTATCAAATGTAATTGTCTAACACTTTGAGTAAAACTCACCATGTAATTCTTTTTTTTTTTTTTTTATAAAATTAGATACAGATGCCATGATCTTTGTTCGAATTTCAACCCATGACTCCTCCTCTTCACCATTTCTATCAACTATTAGTATATTAGTAGTCATGCTATTAAAAAAATTTGCAAATTCCAACCTTCATTTAAGTTTAACTAATAAAAGTTGAGGAGAAATATGTACCAAGAAAAATTTTGCCCGAATTTATTTTATCTCAAATTTTAATTAGGACTGAAATTTAAAGGTATATTAAATAAAAGCCCACTATGCATTATGGTTCTTAAAAAAGAAAAGAAATTAAGGCGATAAGAGGAAACATAGAGAGAGAGAGAGAGAGAGAGAATCAATATAACTCCAACAATAATGCAACCCTCCAACAATGGGTAAATTTTAACAACCGTCCCTGAACTTATCTAGTTATAACATTGCAGTCCCTCAATTTAAAAATATAACATAAAACCCTATCAACTTTCATATTTTGTACAGTAAAATCTCTCTAATATCTAATTACCAATTTTTTAGTTGGACGCTGATCTGAACAGTTTCAGCATAGAGCTTAATCAGTATTTCTCTTTTCTCTCTCAAGCCATGTGTAAATTGAATCATTTTCCTCTCTATAGACAGAAAAATTTTTCATGTATAGTGAGAATAATTTTACACTTTGCATAAGAGAGAAGAGAGAAATGTTGACTAAGCACCATACAAAAGCTATTCACGTCAGTTTCTAACTAGAAAATTAATAATCAAAAGTCAAAGGGATTTTACTGTGCAAAATTTAAAAGTTTAGGGGGTTTTACGTTACATTTTAAATTTGAAGGACCATAATGTTACAACCATATAAGTTCAGAGATAATTATTAATATTTATCCCTCCAACAATAGTGCAACCATGAGAATATTAATTGATGTAAGGCACATTGAATGGAGCATTTCATATTTCATCTATATATATAGGGAAAGTGCTACGTGTCATATTCTTGAGAATACCTCTCTGCTTTATATATATATATATATATATATATATATATATTTTTTTTTTGTAATTTTTTTATCTTCTTCGATTAAAATTTAAACTCATTGATGGGTTCTTCAAAATGTAGTAAAAAATTAGTGAAAAATTTTATGTTTAAACCCAATTTATCATTAATTGTAGCATCTATTAAATAAAATACAAATATCAATTATAGTAAATTATATATAAAATATATATTTTATTTAATTAATACTACAATTCATGTGAAATATATTCTTCTCAATAATATATATTATTTTCAAAATTGCTTTAAATTCAGGTGAAAACACTTTGTAAGAACGTATGAATTTATTTTTACATTTTTATATTTAGATACATATATTTATTTGGCTTAATTCAAAAATAATCATGTTAATTTCAATTAATAAAAATATTTTTTAGTATAAAATTTCAATTAAAAATAAATATAAAATAGATTTTCTTTTTAATATAAAATTTAATCAATTGACTAAAATGTCAAATATTTATATTAAATCACGATTATATCCAAAACTTTTATTTGTTAATCAAATAAAATTTTAAGTACTATATTATAATTTACCATTAACTTTTCAAATTCAATTTCACTCATCTGAATAGGATTGTAAAAAATCTTGAAAGTTTAGCTAATTTATAAATTATGGATATAAATGTGAATTGACCTAACCAGTTGGTATTTTTTTGTAATTTATATTATCAAACAATATAATTAAATATATAATATAACATAATAATTTTGATTACATTGTGTGAACATAAACATGTCATAAATGTATATTTCTAATTATAGTCTATATAATTTTTTTTTTCTTTTCACTCAAAATTAGAATAAAATAAATTTTGAGATTTGATTTTTCCAATTGTCCCAAGTATTTTATTTTTCATCCGCTTCCCTCCTTGTAAACAAAGCTCGAGTGAAAGACGCTTTTCTCTTTCGTTTGGAACCTATGGGCTATGGATACCTTCGTAGTTCTTCCATATCAATGCTCAGTTAGTTATTGAATACAAAATGTCTCTCCTTCCCATTGACTGTATATACGTTACAGAAGAATATATGCACGAATGGAAAAGCGGAAATCAAAGCTTCCGCGTCCCTATTCCCGTGTCTATGCTTCGCCTCCTTTACGAGCTCTGCTGGATCATGGGAGATACCTCTTTAAATATACGTTTTTGTTTTCTTTTTGGCATTGACGTTTTATTGGTGTGTGAAATTGTTTAGGTTAGGGGAGAATTGCCATTTCAGAAGTGCAGAGTGGCACTCGATTCTGTAGAGTTTTCGGATAGAGTGTCTGGTGAAGAGTTGGCCTTGAATTTTGTTGATATCATTATCCAAATGGCTCAGGATGTGAGTTTATTGGATAGTGTGTCTTGACAGCAAAAAGAGTAACTGTTCTATAAATTAAGATGTTGAAAATAAGTTTTTATATTACATTGTGTTGATTGATTTTACAGCTTACAATGCCCCGAGAGTACTAGGCTGACCTCACAAAGTTGGTTAGTATTGTTATTTAGAATAAAGCATTGATTTTTACAGATTTTCGTTTTATGTGGTGCTATATGGTATTGGTGGTTTAATTATCTATTTCAAATATTAGTAATGATTCGCACAATATGTACGAATATTGTTTCACTTAATGGAGGTTCAGCACTTTAAGTTGTCATGATTATATTAGCAAGAACGTAGTATCTCTTGTTCACAAGCCTTCTAAATTAAGTCTTTCTAAAATATGGAATTGCTAGGAAGTTATTACGTGAATATATCAGTTTCATCAAATTCAATTTTTGTTTGGGTTGTATCAGTAATTCAGGCTGGGTCCCTTCCCTTCCTCACCATTCTTTTCTCTCCTTAGCTTTTTTTTAGTATGGCCGATCATGGTTTCAAATCGCGGTTGTGGTTAAAGGAAATAGGCTTGTAACGGCCATAATGTACCGATAATGGCCTGGTACCACGCAAATTTTTTTGAAAAATTTGCAAAGTTCGTAAAATGACTATTTATTGGTAGATACTAGTAAAATTAAAATACACAACTATATAATAAGCACAAATATGTCAAATAAAGATATTAAATCTATCATGTTTAGACATCATTAGCAATAAACAATTTATAGTATGATCTTAGCTTAGCAAACAATGAGGAAGAGATTTTGTAAAAGAAATGAGAAAATTAGGTGATAATTTGAGGGAATATGAGAGATATAACAACTTTGGAAGAGAGAATATGCAGACAAACAAAAAAGAGATGTAGCAGAGGAATAATTAAAGTAATGGCTATTATCATTATGTAACGATAAATAACGGCTGTTACCATTACGTAATGGTCGTAAAGGTTTTTACACCTGCAACTCCAGATTTGCCTATAAATAATGGTGTATAGCAAAACGGGCTCTTCCAAAAACTGTGAACGTAACGGCCATTATATGAAACCATGTAGATGATATTGATCTTAGTATCTAATGATGTCTGTTGTTTACATATATTTCTTCTTAATTGAATATTCATATTATTAGATGACTTTCTTTAAGGAGAAAACCTCTTTACTCCTCACTTTTTCCTATATCTTTAAGAAGAGTGAAGCTTGGTGGCTTGGATGGCGGTACTTTTTGTTTTTATAGTATTTTTATTATTTCAGTGTCAACATGACATTTTTGTTCATTTAGTCTTACTATATTCGTATATCAGACATGCATCTTTGTAGAAAATGTGTATGAAGTGTGAACAGCTTGTTTAATGGTGAATGATTGGAATAAGATTTTATGTAGCTGCTCCTTTATTTTATTTTTGATTCACTGATGATTTTTTCCTTTTGAATATTGATGCGTGGTTATTGTTTAAAATTGAGCCCCTTTTCATTCTTTGTAGGCAAAGTGGCTGGTGGAATCTATGTTGGTCCCATTGAGGCTTTTCCAAGAGCATTGTGAGGTGAGTACTCAGTTGTTTGAGAGAATTTTGCTATTGGGGTTCTGGTCATATTTGCTTGACCTCTTGATCTTTATATGCTTGATGCTTTGCCATTATGCTGAATGAACGGGCAAAGAAAGAATGTTTACAATGAACCTTTCTCACTTTGTAGGAGGAATTTCTTTGGGAGGCTGAAATGATAAAGATAAAAGGCTTAGGATTTGAAAGGCAAGGAGGTACTTTGATTTCAGATTTATAACTAATGTTAACTTTTGAGTGTCATTCTTACTGGATTCTTGTGCTGATTTCAAAAATTTGAAAACTCCCTCTTGTGGTCTTTATTTAATTGATACCCCTATTTATCTCTGATGTCCTACTAAGATTCACAGTGTGGGGGTGATATGGATTGTAATATGATATTACCATGTTTGATTTACTTAGTAATATAAAATTACCCAGAATATCACATCACAGTCCAACTTCCATGAAACCTTCATTCTCCCCAAAAGGAATGAGCATGGAGTTTAATGAGTGTAATCTCAAATATCTGGATGCTTAGCAATTGAATATCGTGGTAGGGCAAACACTCCCTTATATTATATTTTCTGGGTAAAAATATCATTTCAAGAAGAATAATCACTAATGTTCATGTGTAATGCAATTTTTCCCCTATTGAAGTGTAATACCTCCCAAAATTGTGCTATCAAAATCTAACTGGAATCCTGTGTGACCTTTGGCAAAAAGAAAGTGAATATAGAAAAGTTCATGATATTAGAAGAATGTGTATTTTTTTCCATAATAATCAAAAGCAATGCAAATATTGCTTTAAAAAACATTTGACCACTTTGTACTTAAGGTTATAATAGTAATCTTTCTTTAATACCTTTGTGATTCAAATGATGCATCCCTAATAAAATTTTATTTTCAACCAAAAAATTGTTAATAAATCATTCATAGGAATCTTATAGCTATGCTTCAAATTGCTAGGACACCAAAAAGTAAGTTGGAATTTGTGAATTAAATGCCTCCTAAGTATGGCATATTGGTCTGTTGATAGAATGAGAAATGCATGAATTTTAGAATAAATCACTAGATGAAGTAACACTACCTCTGTAGATTGAGCCCCACATTCTTGAAGGTTTTGAGTCTTTTGCCAGCGTCTCTAGCTAACTATGATTATGGGCTTCAGGTTTTTATTTGAAGTCTTTGTAAAGCACTCCAAGGCTAGTTAATAGTGAGTGGTGATAGTGTGTCACTGAGGAAATATGACTTTTGAGATATGGATGATGGAATCTTGTATCAAGTCCCTGAGTGATTGAACTTTGTTATGGTTAGTACCTTGATATTGTTTCATGTTCAGCTTGTGGTGGTAAAGCTGTCTCTTCTAATGAATGTTGTACTGTTACAATTGTAATTTGATGAAGTTAATATTTATGGTGATTCTTGTAGCTCAATGTGAATTGAGTGCATAGTCTTTAAAAAGAGAGCCTGGTTCTACAAGTGAGTGCTGGAGTTGTTCATTATATTAAGGAGGAGCTGATGTAACAAGATCACCTCTTTTTTTTTTTTTTTTTTTTTTTTGAGCTTGATGGTACACACAGTGATGCATATGGCTTACTATCAAATTGGATTAAAATCCAATCCCTTCATGCAATTGATATACTTTGATGTTGGTTTCAGGTTCGTATAAACACTCGTCTTCTTTATCAGTAAACAAAATTTAACCTTCTCCGAGAAGAAAGTGAGGGTTATGCCAAACTGGTATGATAATTTTTTCTATTTGAAAATTTTCCTAGTTACTTATAATAGATTTATTTTAATATGTGTATGGCTGTGTGCTTATCTTTTTAACATCAGAATTTGTTTTCTTGCTGGAGATTATTGGATTTTCTCTTTTCCCATATAAAAATTGGGTGCTTTTGAGGCAGAAGCTATTGGGTGCTTTTGAGGCAGAAGCTTACTTTTCTTCACATTTTTAGCCATAGATCTAATATTATAAAGCAACAACAATTAAGGCTTAATTCCAAATTAGTTGGGGCTGGCTTTATACCTAATATTATAATGTAAAATAAAAGCATTGTTAACTAAAGGCTTTGTTTCTGTCTTGTAGCAGCCTATCTTTGACTATACATCTAGAAAATAAGAACACAATAGTTTTGAGAAATTTGGTCAAGTTTTTTAATTCCTTTAGTTTCCAAAAACCTGAGTAGTATTATATCTGAAAGGATTCCTATATTATGGTCTAAACTTTTCCTTACTATCTTGTCTAATTATTATTGAGATCTCTGATCAGAAATCTCTCTCTTCCTACCCCCTTTCTCTCATCTCTTTTGTATCTTTTAATAGACATATACTTGCTTTAAATGTATCTTTTTGGTGTCTGAATTAGTAATTAGATTTTTTTTTCTCAAACTGAATTAGTTATTAGATTGCCGACTATTACTGTTATGGTGCAAGGCTTTTTAGTTAATTTATTATTATTATTATTATTATTATTATTATTATTATTATTATTATTATTATTATTATTATTATTATTATTATTATTATTATTATTATTATCCCTATCTTGGAAGTAACATGTTGCAACATGCTAAATATCACTGCTTTTCATTTTTAATATTGTGCTGCAATTGTGAACTCTATTATTGCATTTTTCGAAAAATGTTATATAGTTTACAAGGCATTTATAGTTCTGAAACTTTCTTTATTAAGATTCTTATGTAATTTTATTTTGAACAGCACATTGACGTGACAGAACATTGTAATAGATGTTTTCATTGGCCATAAATAAAACATAAAATTGCATGTAACCAACAGAATTTAGTTTTTCTGCAGGTTACCCTTTTATGTTGAGGTTATGAAGATACAACTGAAAATGCATCAACAACAACAATAGGCATCATTGAGGTTTTGAGTTGAGCTTCATTTTTTGCCCAGCATGTCTTCTACCTTATTCCTTTCACTCTTTCTTCTGATTAATGCAACCTCTGTAGTCATTAATTGGGCATTTTGATCTCGACCCCATCCGTGTTTTTGATATCGTAAGTTGTCTTTTTATTCTTTTATAATAATAATAATAATAATAATAATAATAATTATATTATTATTATTATTATTATTATTATTATTATTTATTTATTTTTTTACAGTTTTAGAGCTTTGATTATCCATGGTTAATTCCCGGTTCTCATTGTTCTAACAATCAGGTTTTAGAGTTTTTTTAACTTCAGCCTGACAACACTATCTTTTCGGCGTTGATTCTCTAAATTATAGTTAAGGACATTGGCATCTATATTTGGCTTATATTCAAATTATAACAAGCCATTCGTTTGCTGACACTTGTATTTTATTTTCAATATCATGCATCACAAAATCAGAGAATTGAAGTAAATAGTCCTATACCATTTGGGCTCTATAAGCTTACTGCTTTGTTGGTGAAGGAGGAATTCATTGATCTTGATAGCATGTGAGTGGTCTTCTCAAGCTATTTTGTCTTGTTGCATAGTGATTATTTTTTTTGCTTAGATTTACATGCTTCAATTTCTTTTATATTTTTTTTCATTTGAGGTTTCAGGAACTTTTAGTTGTTAGCAATTCTTTAACTGAGCTGATAGCTTCATGATGTGAACATACAGTTTAGGCTGGACTGAAGGTGTGAAATTCTTAGTTTGCTGTGGTTGTGAATTAAGAACTCATATGTATGTTATCTGTTTTAACGGACTGCACCAGACTTTGAAATTAGAATTCAGTTTCATATGGTGACAAAATATTCTATTATTGCATTGTAATATGAAGATTTGCAATGTTAACTTGATTGACATGGTGTTATATTGGCTTGTATTGATATTCATGCTATCTTATTGTTTTAATTAAAGGGACTTCTGTAGTTACTAATACTATTTGTTCCAGACAAAATGTGCCATATGTGTTCATGAATGCTACCATCTAATATTAATTTGAAATATTTATATGGCTATTACTTGCCAATAGGTGTTGGCAATGGTGTTATTGTGACCCTATTACCCTGTTCTTGCATTTAAAATGGTGAAAGTATCAAAGAAGTCAAGGACAGTTTGAATATGAAAAAAGTGATAACCAATAATTTAAAATCTTAAAGGCTGAAACTGCATCCGTGAGTACAGAGAGAGTCTTTACTAAAAGTTGCTCCTACCTTTTTTTAACAAGTTATATTGATAAAAGAATAATTTGTTGATGGAAGACTAAGAAGTGCTAGGTACAGATACGAGAATGAAGTATCCTTTTCCGAATAAAATATCGATAAATAGATGAAAAGAAAAGGTCAACATTGTAAAGCTCTACAAATCTAGTTAGGTACCAGGGAATAACTTACTGAAAACTGTAACGCCCTCACTTTAGCTGGTCTGTACATTCTACTGTTTCAGTGACTGATATCTGTTCAGATAGCTAGAATGTCTGGAACTATATTTAAATTAAAGTGAGGAGTCATAAATAATTCAAATAATGGTAAGAAAAAGTAAGGAAAAAATTTAAGTAATGAAATGCACTAAGGTTAAATGAGCCGTAGCCTCAGCGATGGGTGACCTAACGGGAAACTACTGTACAGACAGCTATCAATCCTAAACCTGTGAGGAACCTTGTGAAATAATTTCTGGGACTCCAGAGAAAAATTATTGAGGGTTCGATGATAATAAATTGTTAAGAAAACACTAGAAAAATTAAATCAATTGGTATAGACGATTTTAGCTCAATAAGCCAAACGGAGGACATTTTGGTGATTTCGCCTTCAGAGATGATTTTTGACCAATTTGTCCAATTAAGTAAGTTAATTATATGAATAAAATATGAATAAATATTGCTAAAAATTTAATTAAAAATGAGTAGAAAAGAAAGAAAAGAGAAATGAAAGAAAAAGCTTAATTTTGACATCATGCTTGAGTAAGCATGATGCAATTAAAATCTCCCAACCAATCCTATTTAGACACACACTTATAAAACCATTAAAAAGACATAAAAATTGACCAAAGAATTCAGATCTTCTTCTTCACCTTCAGCTGATCGAAACCCTCTCCCTTGCATCTCCACCATTTTTGTTCAACAAAAGCTCCATTTCCCTCTCCATTTTACCATAAAACCCCTTGGACATTTTATAAAAATTTCTCCTTGCACCTTGAATAATTCCTAGGCAGCAAAAAGAAAGAGAAAAAGTGAAGATTTGAAACTCTTGCAAATCTCTCAAGTGAGGTTAGTGCCCTTTAATCTTTTCTCTTTATGAACTCCTTATTAAGAGCATGAAATTGAGGGAAAATTAGTAGAATTTAAACAAGATTTTGCATGTTAGGGTACCATGTATTTTCGGCAGCCTTGAAGGAGTAATAAGTCTTTTAGTTTTGATTGGATTTAAATGTGCTTAATGATTATAATTAATAAGTTGATATGAAATTGAAGTTGAATTTATGAGTTATGTATGAAATTGGCAAACTGGGAATTAGGGTTTGAGCAAAACTTCGAGTTTTGCTCAGTTGATGGTGAATTACAGTGTTAATGGTCAATTAGTGATCAATTGAGGTGCATTGACCTTAATTTAGAATGAGTTGTGACATTAAATTAAGAATTGGTATGCTGCCCTTAATGTGCCAAAATTATTGGACTTGAGTCCAGTGTGGTTAGGCTATAATAGTTTGATTTGTGTAACTTCAATTGGTACAAGGCCAATTGAAGGTGAAACTAGACACATAATGGCACATTTTTTATGAAGAAACTCTGCCTAGAAAACTAACCTAAGTTGAACTAAATTCTGCCTCAATCTGGGTAACGAATAGGTTGGCCCTGGAAAATGACCAAATGAATAGTTGGCCATTACTTAGTGCAGAAAGGTTCAAATGACCTGATTTTTGTGGCCCTGGAAAGCTTAGACAATTTAGAACAACTTTTATGAAGGACAGAAACTCAATTTCTAGCCTTAACCAAATGAAATTGCTAGCTAAAATTTGGACACAAAAACTGCCAGATCCAATTCCTGATCAGAAATTCTGGGTAATAGCTAATCCAGCCTTTTATGGTAAAAATGCCATAACTTAAGCTACAAAACTCCAAATGGAGTGATTCAAAAAAGAAATTAAACTAGACACATAAAGGAACAACTTTCATGAAGAAAGTTTAGCCAAATTTTTACTGTAGCTTGGTCCAATGGAATAGTAAATATGGACCATGAAATCTGGAAATTTGAAATCACACTCATTGGGCTATGAATTGAGTTTGGCAACTAATGCCAACAAGTATAAAGTTCAAAATGTGGTATCTTGGTGGAATTAGAATTAACAAATCTATTATGTATTAGAAAGTCAACATTTGTGTAGCAATAGTCAAGTGAATAGTAACTACCGAACCACAAATACAAGTAATTAAAAAAAAAATTAAGTGTATAAAATGCCATAGTATGCTTAGAATGATTGGTTTGGATAGGTTGGCATGCCAATAGAGTTCTGATAGCAGTACTGCATATGACATTATGCCATTCTATGATTTATGGCTCTTGTGGCCATTTGGTGATATTATGGCCTTTGGCCAATTCTGATACTCTTGAGATATTTGGCTTTGTGCCCGATAATTACTATGGCTTGTTACCCATTCTGTTACACACTTGGAGACACTTTGTGACCGATGGTGTGATGGGCCGAGGTACTTAGTGCCAGTTTACCCGTTAATCCAGTCCAGTCAATTAGTATAGGTTACTTGGGCAACCAAAATAAGTTTTAATAAATTATAACCAGATAATTAACATAAAAAGTACCAAATTAATAATATTACTAATAATTACCAAAAACTTAGTCTGTATAAATATCAACATACATTCTGAATAGTTATTTTATTTTAGTTTATTTTTATTTTATATTAGCATCACTAAGCAGTATCGCTTAGCGTGTCGCTGTTTGCAACGCGTAGATATTGGAGACACGGAGCGAGAACCCAGCAGACCTCAGACTAGGTGAGACTACTGATCTGCATTGAGTCCAGAGTCACCTCCAGTACAGTGCATCCTTGGTAGGACTCTTAGGCATCTTTTGGATTTTATATTTTATATTTTGCATTTTGTAATAGATATTAGTTTTTGTTTTGTAACTTACAAACTCATGTAATTATATGTTGATGTAAATATTTGTAAATTTTGTTAATTAATAAAAATTTGAGAATTTCTCCATGAGATTGAGTTTAAGTATAATATGGATGAAATTATGAACTTGTGTTGAAATGTTGAAATTTTTGAGAAATATTGAGATTGTGTTGATATAAATGGAGTTTGAGAATGTGATGATTATATTGTAAGTATTTTTAACAGGTACCGAAAACTGTTTTCTTAATTTTTAGCCGGCACTCTGCCAGATTTTCTGTAAAATTTTTGAAAATTCAAAAAATTAATCAATATTTCAATAAATAACATAAATATTATGAGGTTCACCCAAAAGCTTTTTAATCAATAAATTAACAATTGTAAATTGAAATAAGATAAAATATGGTGTTTTGGCACTCTGTATGATATGCCCAGCTCGGCTTCACTATAGATGGGTTAGGGATGTCATAAAAACTCTTAAAGCAGAACTCCACTCTATGCATTGACCTAATTGCTACCAATGGTGATTGCTAATACTGGAATAACATAAGAGGAGCTGGCACTCTTGTACTGTAAAAGGAGAATGATAGTTTAGGGTTTAAAGTGCAGATAGAAATTTAAGGGTATTTTTTGTCAATAAAGTTATGCTTATTATGGTCTGTATGGACTGCTAAGTGGCTGTAGTAATAGCTTCACCCTTAAGAATTATATATGCATAGTTATTCACTTGATCGGTTGATACCCCCCACCCCAAAATTTTCTCTCCGCTTTTATTTATCCTGATCAAAAATTCATATTTGTGTTAGATATGCTCATCTACTTCCTAGGGATGATGAGGCTTTTGAGCATTATAAGGTATTTTCATCCAAGCAACTGGACAAGGTATATTCTTATAATGGTATAATTGCTATAATTATTTGTTGCCCTTGATAGAGTTCAGTTTGTTTATATATATAAGGTAAATTTTTCTTTACTTTTCCTGGTTATCAGAAGTGATTTTACTGTCTACTTTCTATATTATGCTTATAGATTTTGCTTCTATGGGTTTTCCTATTCCATTTCTACAGCCCAACAAGATTGGAAAAATAAATCTGGCTGCTACTGGAAAGGACCTCATGGATGATGATAAACAAGGAGACATGACAATCGAGCTTTTTGCTGCTTTTGACATGGAAGCTGAGGCTGTTGCGGAAAGGTCCTCAGAGCTTGAAAGCAGTCAAACTTTGGGCTTGCTCGCCGGCTTTCTTTAAGTAGATATTTTTTTGGAATGGCTAAGAAAATCTCTTTTGCTTTTGCTTGTGGTTTATGATCATTATGCAGTATGCACATAATTTCTTTTTGCTTCTCCACAGTTATACTTTATCAGCTTTGCGCATTTGAATTGGATCAATTTGAGTCATTAGCTATGAAGGTTCTAATTAAATATTAATAACCACTTGTCTTATTTCTTTTGTCACCATTTGGCTTCAATTTTTAGAAGATTTGTTCAATCACTTTGATACCTAAATACAACAAGGATGGTAGAAAGGAATTTATATCACATGTTACTTATTTAACTTGTTCTTTTTAGGTTGCTCATTCATTGTAATTTTGAGTCTTTGTTTAATTTTTGTTGAAGTTTCATGTGGTTCTGTAAAGCTATATATGCTTTCACTCAATTCAATTGCTATTCATGCATCATCAGAGGACCTTTTTGTAAGTTTGAAAATGCTAAGAAGTTAATTTATTGACTGACAGTGATTGATTTATAAATAAATAATGCATGATAAATGTTTTGTTTGTCATTAATGGTTCTTGGGAATTTTGCCCTTTTTCACCTAAGGAATGCTGGAATGATTCATTGTGTTTTGTTTTTTTCATTATTCCTTGTGTAATGGTATCTGTTGGGAATATACAAGTGTGGAATTCTCACATTGGAAAAAGATGAGATGAATGAGAGACATATAAGTGGGAATGACCCATAGACTCATTGCCTTAAGGTTTTGGGTTGGATGTGGTGTCAAGCCCGTGAGTGTATTCTTTCATAAGATCCATCAAGAAGGATTCTCCCCAGGTACTTTGGGCTCCCCAGATCTCTAACAAGTGGTATCAGAGCCTTGGTTTGGCAAGGGATGAGTATGAAAACAGTAGTCAGTGATTCTCATGATGCTCTGACACGTGGATGAAAGAGTCAAATGACTCCTGGTAGGCCCAATGGAGTAGGAAGGCCTTCTTCTGGTAGACTCCCCAGATCTCTAACAGTTTCCTTTGTTATTTACTTATAATTTGTTTATGGATATAGGCCTATACTCTATACATATATGTTTTATGAATGTTAAGTTTATCATGCATAGTTGTACCCTTTACCCCAAAGGAATGATTGAATATTCTATCATTGCTTGCTTTTTTTTAAAAAAAAATTTACATTTAAATATTTTTCCTCATACAGAACCTTATAGCCCTATTTAATTGAGATTGATAGTTTATCTATGTGTTATTGTGCTCTATATGACATCTTTTCCCAGGTATCATGCTCACATACCGTTTGATCATCTCTTTTCACCAAATCCAGTGGCACATGTTCAAATATGCGATGCATTTTCTAGGTAAATTGAATGCACACCAAGATTGGCGTGTCGACCTTCGAAAGGATTTATTGGACTAGAATTCTTTTTAACCCATTATTAGCACCACTAGATGTGTGCATTAGCTTTTTTGATAACCCTGTCCTGCTTATGTTCGGGCTTGTTGAAAAGTTAGTCTCAGCAGCAAATGATATCATTCGTCAAATGCATCTCCAAAATTTTGGGTCTTCTTCAGGGGCTGGCATTGATTCTAAGGACACAATTAGTTCTCTTGGCCATAGGTCATTCGTTGATCTTACCAAAGAGCCTTTTCAGATGCTTGCGACTGTTGGACCTTATCTTTACCGTGATATGATATTGCTGCAGAAGGTACATAGTTTCTTATATTCATTAAAATCTTTGCTGTGAATGGTCAGATGTTTAGTCAGCTGCTTCCTCAGCTACTGCAGCGAGAACATCAAGATCAGTGGAGAATCAAAAGCAAATGGAAGAATCAGCAAATAGAATACCAGATGAAAGCACAGGCAGAGCTGCCTCAAAGAACTCTACAGAATCTGAAGTATTTTATTTTATGAAACGTGTTATTTGTTATGTATGGATGTGCTTCATAATTGTTATTGGTTTCTCTGTGTTTAGGTGAAATCACTTGCCATTAGATTGGCGTGTATAGAAAATAAGAGCCATCTGATTTTAAGTTATTCACCGTTGATTACTGCAACAGAGGAATGATCATGGTTAAACATGTGGTGAAGGGTGCCTACTTAAATTACCTGTTTATTTCTGTCATTTATCAATTTGTTAATTTTCCGTGTCTTAACTATCATGTTTACATTGTCTTCAAAAAAAAAAAAAAAAAAAAAAACTATCATGTTTACATTCTTAACTAGTAGACATGCTTATAAATACACACCAATCTTTTGTCTCTCCCCATTGTGTCACCAGGGGATCCTGAGCTGCCAACTCAATAAACATCCAAAGAAAATAAATTGGGGACTAAAATAAAAAGGAAATGGGACTCACCACCAATTGTTATGCTGGTGCCATTGGATCACTTAAAATTACTAGTCTGTGTTATCAAAGATGGGTCCATGGTTTAAATTTTGTTGGATCTTTTCTTGGTGAAGTAGCATTAATGGTGTAATGCATACTATGTCCAGCCTTTCAGTTAGTAGAAAGAATATTTAAGGGGTGTAATCAATATCAGACCTTAGTCCTAATTTCTCAACTTACGAAGTTTTGCCCTTCTGTTAATCATTGTAGATAGGAGGAGGTAAGGATGCCGTTATTGGCTAGAAAAACAGAAATTGATCAATTATCATATAGTTATTAGGTGGCTTTAGCTGCATGAATAATTTATCTGTTTATTTTTGTAAATTCTTTTATTGGAGGGTTATACTTTCCCTTGATCTACAATCTAACTCTATTTGTTTAAAATGTGGAAGGATTTATTATGTTCTATTTTTTGTTAATATTGTTATTATAATTATATTCTTTATTTGTTGGGCAGGTGAAAGCTTTAGGAAAACAGTCAATACCTGCTAGATCAATTAAAACACCTAAACAAGATCTTGCAAAAGAAGACTCCAAATCTGGAAAAGCAGTAGGCAGAACTCCTAGCACTTCGTCCGGTGACAAAGATATCCCTTCTCATTTGTTAGAAGAAAGGCAAGGAAATGTTACTAATGTTTCTTCTAATCATATCTAATGGTAATGCAGTTTCCACAACAGCAAGAGGCTTGACATCATCTGCAAGAACCTCTGATGGTCATGGTGGTGAATTAAAGGTAGATAATGGAGCTGCCAAATCTGTGGTAAATGATGATGTTACTAAAGGTGGTGATATTCAAAAGCAGCCTCCTAGACTTGTTCACGCTCCCAGGCATGATAGTTCTCTTGTGACAACAAAGTCTAGTGATAAGCTGCAAAGGAGAACAAGTCCTGCAGAAGATCCTGACAGATTAAGCAAACGCTGGAAAGGTGATAGTGAATTGAGAGATTTAGAGGGTGAAGTTCGCTTCTCTAATAGGGAGAGGTCCATGGATGCTCGATTAGTGGATCTTGACAAGACAGGAACTGATGAACAAAGTATGCATAGAAGCATATATAAAATTATGGATAGATTAAAAGATAAAGGCAATGAGAGATATGACCAAGAATATAGTGAAAGATCAGAGCATCCTGATAAGTCTCGTGGAGATGATATTTTATTGGAAAGATCAACAGACAGGTCAATGGAAAGATATGGAAGAGAGCATTCAGTAGAGAGAGGGCAGGAGAGAGGTGCTGATAGGAATTTTGACTGGCCCTCTGACAAAGCTAAAGATGAACGAAATAAGGATGACTGAAGCAAGCTGCGGTATGGTGATACATCCATGGTAAAATCTCATGATGACGACCGATTTTATGGGCAAAACTTGCCACCTCCACCACCCTTGACTCCTCATGTGGTTCCCCAATCTGTTAATTCTAGTAGACGAGATGAAGACGCTGATAGAAGTTTTGGAACTACCAGGCATACTCAGAGGCTGATAGAAGTTTTGGAACTACCAGGCATACTCAGAGGCTTTCTCCTAGTCATGAGGAGAAAGAAAAGCGACACTCAGAAGAAATTATTTGGTTTCACAACATGATGCAAAGCATAGGAGAGAAGATGATTTTTGAGAGAGAAAGCGAGAAAAGCGAGAGGGACTGTCAATGAAGGTATGTATTAGGTGTTGACTATTTATTCTATTTTCATTTAGGATTATTTGATGGGATTTGGTGACATGCAGAAATGGACTGCATTTGACCCAGTTTAACTTTCCATTCCTCCCTCTTCTTGTGGGGTGGGGTAACTGTAGTTTGGTTGCTTGCTGGATTGCATTGGCTTGAATTGGGTTGGTGCTAAGCCCATAATGAATTAATGTGTGTTGATGTTTATGGCTCCTTTGTTCTTGTTTTTGGATCACAAGTAGCCTAAAAGTAGACAACGATGCATGGAATTTGAACAATGTATAGCTTGGCTTGTTTAATAAATAAGCAGAGCTTGAGCTTAGATGACAAAGTGTGCTAAGATGCTAACTTTTTTTTCACTTTTTTACTGCACTTAGAAGACTGAAGGTTTTTGCTTATCTTGGGAATGATACAGGTGGAGGAGAGGGAAAGAGAAAGGGAGAGGGAGAGAGAGAAAGTGAACCATTTGAAGGAGGAAATGGATATTAGTGCCGCCTGTAAGAGACGTAAACTTAAAAGAGAGCAGTTATCATTGGGGGAAGCTGGTGAGTATTCTCCAATTGCTCCACCACCTCCACCTCTTCCTATTGGTATGTCACAATCTTATGATGGGAGAGATAGGGGAGATAGAAAAGGAGCCATGATCCAGCGTGCAGGTTACTTCTATGAACCTCCAATGAGGATTCATGGTAAAGAAGCAGCCAACAAGATGACTCGTCATGATGCAGATCCGTATCGTTGAATCTCATTCTTAAGAATGCAGTCATGATTTATGCGTATGCACCATATTTAAGAATACACATGCATATTTTGTTAAACTATGCTCAAGCTGTGCTTATGATGGCTATCTTCCTATGAAAATCTAGTTTTTGTTTTCTTCAAAGAGATCCAAGTAGTACTTGGTCTTGAACTGGACCCATTTGGACAATTGCCCTAAAAACTGGGGCACGGCTAGACTTGGCTTGAGCATGTGGCCTTAAATCCGATTCTAGTCCTTAATCCGGTTATAGGATGTATGACCGAGAATGGGATGATGACAAGAGGCAAAGAGCAGAACAAAAGTGGAGGCACAGGAAGCAGGGTGTTGAAAACAGATCAAGACTAACTGTTTGGGTGCATCAAAATGGGTTTATGTGATTGCTTGAGTTCCTTTTAGCACTTAAATTTCCTGTTAAATTGTACCAGACTAGCTATTATGGCACATGATTTTGGTGGTTCTTGTATAGAAGTTTATTAACTGAGATTGATCAATGCCATTTCTGTGCGATACTTTATATTCTGAGCACTGTAGACTATAGAGTAGTTTTATCTTATTAAATGTTTCTCTTCTAAATTCTACACCAAGTGTAAATAAACAAAAAAATTGAGAAACATTTTAAATGAATTACGATATCACTCTCAATGGTATGAGGGCTTTTGTTTTGCTGCTTACGGATTGATCATATATCAATGTTTCATCAAATCAAAGGTTATGTAAAAATGGCATTGTCCACTATAATTTATAAATAAACTTCTAATCTCCTATAAGACAGATCTAAATTAATCAAAAAACAACCATAGTAAACTAATCTCCAGCCAATTCCTGGTTACAATGATATGTTTTACTGAATCACATTCTTCAAAAGCTATGGATTAATGTCTTCTTCTACAATCGCCATGGATATGCAGGATTACTCGCACTGCTCCATTCGGTGCAATTTGGCACTTAATAATAAGGTTGACAAGACGGATTGAATGCATTATTAGGATTATATACTTGCATCTGCCATTGATTGTTCTTTTCTGCGTTTGAGTCTTTCCCAAGAACCTCACATCCATTCCAGCAAGGGAGGTAGTTGCCAGCATTGCATAGCCTGAGGTAACTAATGGGATGGGCATGTACTCATCCATAGTCAGTATTTATTTCTGAGCGAACCATTTAGATTCAATCAATTATGCTCTAACTTGAATTTTCATCTGACAAAACAAGAGAATTGCACGCCTTCTTAAACAATTAATCAATATTTCATCCCTATATAATTACTATGAATTATGGGGCTTCAATTATATATTCACCTGCCTGAAACTTACTGCTTCTTTTGCAAAGTAGAAACGGTATAATCTTCCTTGATTGACCATGTTTTCTTCAATTTCTGTACATACATCCAGAAATGCCTTGTAAAATTCTTTCATGTACTCCGGCAGCTCATCTATTGCGCTAATATCCCACCTGATCAAGATAAGATAGCCCCATGTCAATTGGAATAATTTGTGGTGTATCTAATGTCTAAACTGTGCTTGGAATAAAGTTACCCGAATAGATTATTATTATTATTATTATTATTATTATTATGAACTACACTATGAGGTAGCTCCCCCTCATTCCCATTTAGGGATTCCAACCTTAGATGGCCTTAACGTGAGAGGATGCGATGGGTCAAACCTTTCTGTTTCTGGCGGAAAGAGCTCAGGTTCTTAAGGCTTTCCAAAGACATCATAAATATCATCAATGACTGAGGTCATAGCAATCACTTTGGTTAGAATCCTTATGGCCAGAAAATATTCAGGCTCAAAGTACACCCCCAAAATCCAGAAGTAGCATTCTACGACTCTGTCTTTTGCAAAAGGAAGCCTGTTTGCAAAGTCTAATTCTTTCCACCACCTAATCAATATAATCAGTATACAGAACTCAGTTCATTTTCAATGTCAAGTGCATAAGCTAATAATTAAAAAGAGAAATATAAACCTTGCATTTTAGCATAGTGCTTACTCTGCAATACTGCTCAATTCCTTTTGATGTTGTTTTGCAATAAGTTGAAGTCCAGCTTAGCAAAAGATAGCAGAACTTTATTACATGAGGCTTTTTCTTCGTAGATAGATAAGTGATGCCTTGCATCTAGTCTGGTTATGCCCTTGCGAATAGGCTGCATTAAAGCATGAGTGCATGAGTAATGTGCGCTGCGAGAGGCGAATTTCGGGTAACCGTGGACTCAAGGTGAGCAGTAGTGAAAGCTAGTGCTTCGTCTAAAATGTCTTCTCCGTGCACCCTGAGATGCGTAGCTTCATACATGCTTAGCATTCCTCTGTGGTCATTGACAAGGGAATCCTTAAGGTTCCCTTGGCTGTCCTTGAACTTGTTGAAAACATCTGCACTTGTAAATTCACAATCAATGAACATCCATTTTTTTTTTATAAGCAATATCAAAAATTTCTTAACATAGCCTAAATTAAGAACAAGAAAGCAAGTGAAGGAAAAGAGAAGAGGACATACCACACGACATGTTATAGCCCTGTTTTCTAACTGGCCGAAACTTGAGAGCAATTGCATATAGGTCATTATTATCATCATCAGATTCGGAGCTCATCTCTTTTAGAATTTCATCAATTTCACTTTCAAAATGGTAAGAGATGTCTAGAGAACAGTTAAGAGGATGAACTGTTATAGAGGTAGTTAAGAGGACTCACTTAGACAAAACAGCTGTAACTACTTCAGTTAGAATAACTGAAGCTAGCTGAAGCTGTGTAAATAAGTAGAAAGAACACTTGAAATGATAGCTGAAGTTCTCATCTCTCTAATTCTTTCTTCTCTCTATCTCTGCTATTATCTCTCTCTAACTTTTCTATTTCTTTTCTTCCTAATTATTTTCTTTCCCAATTACCTATAACTGCCATGTTAGGGATTCAAAACCTAACAAAGGGAAAGGCAAGAAGGAAACAAACAATAATCTAATCTTACTTTGTCAACAAACAATAATCTAATCTGACTTTGTCAGCTATCTTCTTATTTCCTCTTCATGCTCTCATGCTTCCACTTATCTTCATGTTTCCTCTTCATGCTCTCATGCTTCTCTCCCTGCACAACCATTATCAAATTCCAACAGAAGCCAAACAAAAATACTACAGAAATGAAAAAGCACTGAAGGATGCAACAGAGGAAATTTCCTCCTATAAGCTAAAACCAAAATGATCCCATCAGAAAAGAATTACAGTAAGGTTAAGCCATTTCAGCACAGTAACAAGTTGGATGGTTCTAAACAATCAAAGATGTATCATTTATAGTAACAAAAACACAAAATTAAAAGCTCACTGGTCAGCCCTATTAATGAATGAAGTTTTGATCTCAAAACTGGCAGAATAAACAATTTGTGGATAATTCGGATGCACTGAAATTGGTTTCCTCAAAGACAAACAATTTAACAGTGCGGGAGTAATCATCTTGAATAGTAGCAGGAAATCCAAAACCACGAGGAGGAGACCCAGTGAGCATATAACAGAAATGCCGATTCCCCAAGTGCAAAATAAAACTGCTACAATTCAACTTATGAAAAGAGTCAACTTCTGAGTAGAGTCACTGTAATTGAAAAGATGCTCACACTACTAATGATCTTAAACTAAGTCAGCAACCTATATAGTGATTCAACGACAATAAAACAAGCACTGCCCTGCACAATAAGGAGAATGTAGCATCGCTTATTCCAACTTCTAATCCATTTGTATCATGGAGAAGTGACATGGTTTCTAATTCTGCTCGAGCACCTAACTGGAGTAACCATACAGAACTAAGATATATTGATTGAAGAGGTCACAAACACAAAATGTCACACTCACATAGATACAGCTGAGCAAGACAAAAACCCAAAGCTGGTAAAAAATAAAATATAATAATAATAAACATCCAAGAACCATCCTTTTTCTTGACAAGATGTACTGGAGAAAAATAAGGACTGATGTTGAGTTGTATGACCTCATTTTGTAACATTTCATCCATCAATTTCTCTATTTCTGCTTTCTGAAAACACGGGTACCTATAGGGCCTAATATTCACAAGTTCTGCTGTTGGTACCAAGGGAATAGAATGGTTGTGACTTCTGAATGGTGGCAAGGTCTTTGGATCATTAAAAAATACACTGATACTTATTTAATAGATTTTGCAATTCAACTGAATTAGTATCAGGAGTACTTGAAACAACATTACCTACTGCAGTAATTGAAAATATAGTTGAAGGTGATTACGACACTTGCACACATAATAAAGGAGTTTGAAAATCCTTCCCTTGCTTCTGTAATAGCTGCTGATAACTCAAACAATTCAGTAGCTTGGATTGAGATCCCATATCACTAACTCCCTGCAATATTATCTCCTTCCCATCCTTCTTGAAACTGATTTTAGAATACTAGAAATCAAATAAAATGGGATTAAAGTGTTTAAGCCAATCAACTGCTTTATCTGCGGTAGTAACCAATTTAAGCCAGAATTACATAATTGAATCTTGATAATCAAATCTAAAAGTGGAGATAAGAATTCCACATATCTACCCATAAATCATTGCAACAATATTAGCTTGCTGAGGAGAAAAAAACAATGATAGAAATGCCTCCACTTGGTGGACAACTGCAAGTTTTCATTCAATCACAGTAATTGTTCAGTCTCATATACAATTGAGGGTGGAATAAAGAAAATAAGTGGAAAAACAATAACTAGCCAATTGAAAGCCAAACAATGTTGATTTTTTTAACTGCTCAACCAACCAAAACTAGCTAAAAATTGAAAATTAGTTACTAAAAATTACCTAACTAAATTTGAAGTATGTTCTAGATCCTTGAATGATAAGAATGGAATTCACGGTTATCTTCATAATCATAACATCTGTCATTGAATTTCATGATAAGAATGGAATTCACAGTTATCTTCATAATCATAAAAACTTTTTATTGAAATTTGGAATGAAGTGCTATTTACGTGCACATGTGAGAAACATCATTAAAGTTTTTATTGTGCATGATGATAAGTCAGAGAAAAAGAATGGTGATTTGAAAGAGAAATCCAAAAATGCTGATGTGACTGAGTTGGCTAGCATGATTTGTTATACCATACTTGGTAAAGAGATGAATGAGCTACCTTCTAATTGGATTAACCCAACTGACAGCGTTAATATGCTATATACGACTGATAGACATAAAAATGTTATTCCAGTGGAATTCATGAAGAATCATCCAGCATTGTGGCTATGACGAAGAAGATTAATGTTTTATGAGGAATGTTGGGTTCGAGCTATACATGCGACGGCTGACATGCATAAATATAATAGAAAAAGAGATTACATCCACAAGTGGGTTAGAAATATTGTAATCAATATCAAATTTGTTGATTGGTCTTCTAATATTCCTGTCGATACACCGATGCGACGACTTTTTAATAATATGTGTGGGCGGTCTAGATTAAAAACAGATAATAGCTATGATCTCCTTCACTTTCACAGAGTTTTTCATCATCACTGCTGTGATCAAGATAACTCGCAAAATCTCATTGTAAATCAAACTGATCGCAAGGATTATAAGGACAAAGAATTTATCGAAATTATAACAACACAGTATTTTCCATTGTTTTTTGTAACCATATACAAAACATTATGCACGTATGATTTATTTTTTTAGGTATGTGCTTCTAGAATTTAATAAGCTATTATTTCTTTTTGTAATTAAAATTTATTATATTAATGTATCTTTTTGTGCAATTTCCTTTTATCTGGTGTAGGAGGAGACAACCATTTTTCTACACCTATCATCATGCACAATAAATCATATTAATGTATGATTTATTCATGGTTGTCTCCTCCTACACTTCCTACATCAGATAAAAGCAAATTACACAAAAAGATACATTAATATAATAAATTCTAATTACAAAAAGAAATAATAGCTTATTAAATTCTAGAAGCACATACATAAAAAAATAAATCATACGTGCATAATGTTTTGTATATGGTTACAAAAAACAATGGAGAATACTGTGTTGTTATAATTTCCATAAATTCTGTCCTTATAATCCTTGCTATCAGTCCGATTTACAATGAGATTTTGCGATTTATCTTGATCACAGTAGTGATGATGAAAAACCCTGTGAAAGTGAAGGAGATCATAGCCATTATCTGTTTTTAATCTAGACCGCCCACACATATCATTAAAAAGTCGTCGCATCGGTGTATCGACAGAAATATTAGAAAACCAATCAATAAATTTGATATTGATTGCAATATTTCTTACCCACTTGTGGATGTAATATCTTTTTCTATTATATTTATACATGTCAGCCGTCGCATGTATAGCTCGAACCCAACATTCCTCATAAAACATTAATCTTCTTCGCCATGGCCACAATGCTGGATGATTCTTCACGAATTCCACTGGAATAACATTTTTATGTCTATCAGTCGTGTATAGCATATTAACGCTGTCAGTTGGGTTAATCCAATTAGAAGGTAACTCATTCATCTCTTTACCAAGTATGGTATGACAAATCATGCTAGCGAACTCAGTCACATCAGCATTTTTGGATTTATCTTTCAAATCACCATTCTTTTTCTCTGACTTATCATCATGCACAATAAAAATTTTAACGATGTTTCTCACATGTGCACGAAAATAGCACTTCATTCCAAATTTCAACAAAAAGTTCTTACGATTATGAAAATAACCGTGAATTTCATTCTTATCATGAAATTCTATGACAGATGTTATCATGCCCTGCACCAATTGCACCGTATCTAATGTGGTCCATTCTAAGTTCCAATTAATAGATGCTTTAACAGGATCCAAATTCCATGTGTGGTGCTTGCTTGACCACCTAGCATCAGTGTTGTGTTTAATCAACCATTCTTCAATATTACAATCGTATGACTCATTTACACACATATTCTTCCTTTGAGTAGTCATCACCTGAGGAAAATTAAAGAAAACTTGTTATAGCAATTCAATTTAAATTAATTTTAATTTCAAACTATTATTTTCCAATGAAATAAATAATTCACTAGTTAGATATTAAATTAAAAAAAGTAATCTAACACATTGAAGAAGCCCCAACTCAATGAAACAAGAACTCATTGTCCATATTCATTTCAAAATATCAAAGGATCCCAACAATTAAGAAAGGTAGATTTTAAAAATATGTAGTAAAAACATTATATGAAATATGGGTGGATGCATGTTTTATGCATATGCAAAACAATTATTTCCCAAAATTCAACAACTTTTAGGTTGGGAAACAAAAAAAAATAACAATAAGAAGCCTTAAAGCGCAAATGGATCCTTCCCATTTACAAACCAAACATCCGATTTGAAAATAAGCATCTAATGACTAAACAAGTATCTTCAATATATAGGGCCACAAATCATAAGCTCAAACTATCAAATCATCTAATTATATATTTTGCTCCATCAAACTATTAACCACTTCTATGTATGGAAGATATAGGGGTCTGTCCAGGAACATCAATAATTATTAGTGTTCAAGACAAACCAAATTAAAGATTTACAAAAATTATTTCTAGCGTTCAATAGTAGAATAGACCAAATAACCGACCTTCAAAGAATAAACAAACCAAACCAAACAGAAAATAGAAAGTTCGGCTCAGTTCGATTGCCGTAAACCAAAATCTTTACAAAATTACATAAAAATCAGTTTACTCCTAAGAAATAAATATAAATAATACATCAAAATCCATACAAAAATCCATAAAATTATAAATTCATCCAAAATCTATAAAATTGTAAATTAATACTAAATGAGAGTGCACATTCTAGGGCTGAGTATTTGATTCGAACCGAACCGAACCGAACACCAAAACCGAATAGACTGAATTACATAATATTATAAACTGAACCGAACCGAACCGAAATATACAAGAAACCGAAACAGAACCGAACCGAAATATTTCTGTTCGGTTCGGTTCAGTTCGGTTCGGTCGGTTTGGGCTTTAAATGGGCTTCTGTTTTGGACCTGGTTTCACTTTATTTAAACCTGATTTTTGCTTTTTTTTATCTGATTTTTACCCTATTTTTGGACTTAATTTCACATTAATCAATAAAATTAAACATATAATACTCAAAATCCCTATAAAAATAAAATAATTTAAAAAAGAAAATTCATCAAAAAGCAAATACAAAAGTCCTTAACAATCCAAAAACATAGCTGAAGACAACAATGCTCTCTTCAGGTTTAGTGGTTTGCCTCTGCTAAAATGCATGAATTATTTACATTCCTCATATAAGCTTACACCGCTAACCTACCACTTTGTCAGTGGGTTAATGTGATATATAAACAAGAAACCTGCTAATAAAATTACAGTCTAAATAGGACATCAGGGTGGATGAGTTGCAAAAAAAAAAAATACATAAATAAAAAATAAATTTCAAATCAACAAGATGTGAGAAATAGCCAACTAAACGCAACTTCATCTGTTTTGGCATAGTCAACGAAGAGTCAAATCCCTCGCATGCTGTGGACAACCTTATACTTGTATCATTGCACCATAAAATAATGAATGGTAGTATACTTTAAATCAGAGTCTCACACTAGCATCTTCTTATAGAAAGTTGAGCTATAATAGCTTGGTCTGTTCTTTGATATCTGAACACACAATTTTTAGCACATTCTGCAACCATGATTTACTGATGCACTTTGGAAGAAGCTGTATTAATCTTTTCTAAGTAATATGCCATTATTGATTTTCTTTTACATTAGTATCAGTCCTAACCTTAATATGGATATCAGTCCTAACCCCATATGTAAATACCCAGTCATCAAGGCAATCCAAGACACTACATTTCTTTGACCCATAGAATCGAACAGTGTACAAGCAATAAGAAGTTCATTGCATTTTGCATAAAAATTGATCAAGGAATTTATCAGAGGGAAGAGTTGAACCTACCGTGGATTGGAGAAGGAGAAGGAGAAGGAGAGCGAAAGACCCTCTCCAAGCCGGCGGCAGTTAGAATAACGATTCGAGAGAGAAGAGTGGAAAGGACTAAGTAATTGTTTGATTGAGCCACACTGCCACTGCAGGTTGATAAACACTGGTGATGTCGTGATGAGGACTGATCTTGGAAGAGGAGCTTGAAGACCAACCGAAGAGAGGATTGACAATGAGAATTGATGACCAGACCAAAAAGCAGTGAGCGCGGAGGAGGAGGAGAACGGTGCGGCGCTTGGTCTGGAGAAAATTACGTAAGTTAGCCCTAACTCCCAAGGCCAAAACGCAGAGTTTTGATGAATTTCGATTCGATTCGGTTTAACCAAACTTTTTGTCTATCAAAATCGAACCAAATTAAAATAATCAAAATTCCATAAAAATAAAATCGAATCAAAATTAATCACTCTTAAAATCAAACTGAATTACCAAAATAGAATGGTTCGATTCGATTAATTCAATTTGAACCAAATAGTACTCGGCCCTAGCACATTCCATAAAATTATAAATTTAAACTACATAAAAGTCCATAAATTAAAACACTACACGTTATCAGTTTGCTACATAAAACTCCACACAACACAATATTACATAGAAGTCTATAACCATAATGAATTAAAATCCATAAATAAAAGTTCATAAAGATAAACCAGCATCGCAATATCAAAAATTGACTAGTCCAGCATCATAGTATTATAAAAGTTATTAATCTATTTAATCTATTGTTCAGTTATAATTGGTAAGAAAATGGAATTGAAAATACTTAAAAACTGAATCAATTAAAGTGAAATGACGAGATTTAATTCGATTTATCAATTTAAACACTGTTGAAGCTTAATGCATACCCCTGTCCAAATGTTTAAAAAAATATATTTAAAACTTATTCTATTTTTTAAACCTTATTATTCTATTTAATAAAAATAAATAAATAAATAAATCTATATGAATTTTTTTAATTATATTTAAATATTTTAATTTAAATAATTTATCTTAATTTTAGAATTTAATTATAAATTTATTCCATAATCAAAATTGAAATTCTTACAATTAAAATATTATTTTATAAAAAAAATTATAAATCCATACATGTGAATCTCACAATTAAAAGAAAAATTAAATATCAACTTCTCGATATTACGAAAATACATTATTTTATAATTTATAATTTGTAGTGTAGAATAATAATTAAATCTTAATATTAAATTAATTAAAATTGATTGCATAATTTTTTACTTTAATGCTTAATATTAATCGCTAATATTTAATTACATTTTAATAATTTATATATCTAATTTCTAATTTTTTTAAAATTATTAATTATTCAAGCATTGATTCTCATTAGTAGAGTTAAAATAGAATGATAATTATTTTTAAATCTGACTTGATTAATTTTTTGCGACTCTGACAAGCAAGATAGCGACGAAAAAAAAAAATCTTTACCTTGAATTCTTGTAATAGTATATTATTATTTTTTATTAAAATTAATTTTTTTATGTATTAAGGTATTTATGCGTAAAATTTACATTCCTAACTTGTAATTTATACTTTTAATAATAAATTAAAAATAAAAAGAAAAATTCTAGTTAGAAAGTTTGCTCTATCCCAATTTTCTAAGGAATAATTATAGAGGGATTGATTCCCACACCCAATGGGTAGTCATTCCAAAGTTGATAAAAATATGTTATAAATAAATTTATCATTCATTAACATGTTAATTCAATATGTGGGCACTTCCCTATTTTTATTTGTCATCATGCAATTTATTGATGAGCCTTTGGCATTGGTTTTGATTCAAATTATCATGACAATCTTAGTTAGGTTGTTGATTTTGATTATAAGATTATAAGAAATCCTAATTATATTTTTAAACATATTTATGAGAAAAGATAAACACCCCCTCAATATTAATTTTAAATTATTATATGTTTTAGATTTTCAAAATGATAAAAATGAGAGAGATATAAAAGGAAAAGAAAAGAAAATTAGCTATTTAAAAGTATTAATTATATAATTAATATGAATTAATTAGATTAAATTTATATTTATATTTTAATATATAATTGATGCGTTTATAACATACATAATATAATCTATAATTTTAAAAATAAAAATATTTATTAAATATATTAAATAATATATTAAGTAAGTTTTAAAATTATTTATATTAAATAACATTCAAAATATTAATATAATGAAAATAAAAATTGCATAATGATAATAACTAAGCTACAAAAATATATTTTAAAAAATTATCCTATTTTTTAATTTTATAAATAATTTTCTTTCATATTAATCTAACTTTACAATCTCATTATATAAATTAATTTTATTTTAAATTATAACAAATATATTATAGGCAAATCAATTTACAAAAATAAAATAACAAAATTTAAATAAATTTAATTCAATGAACTAACTTGTATTTCTTATTAATTTATTTTAATATTTAAATATCTTCATCTATTTATATTTTTAAAAGTTTTATTTTATTTTATTTTATTTAAGTTTATAATTATGTTATCATTAAAAATATAATAATTTTAAATAAATAAATATTTTTATCTATATAATTAATTAAAATAATATTAAAATTAATATTTTAATTTAAATAATTAAAACATTTTTAACACTATGATAATATTATATCAAAATTATATATAAAAAAAATTAAATCATAAGCATATATATATAATAACAAATATGCCTTCTTCCTACGGAGTACCATTAGTTATGGTTGCCCAGAAATTAATAGGAGCAGATTTAGAATAGGAATAAATAATTTTATATTAAATATTAGTAAATTAAAGATTAGCAGGAAAAAAAGAAATATGCTACAAATCCAATTATTTGTAGATAATACAATCTCTTTGGGTAATCCACAATAGTTCCACACGCATACCTAGTAATTTCTGATTGCAAGATAGAATTTCAAGTAGCAAAGTGTTATAGCACACAGCTTATTCTGATAGAAGTTTTACAAGTACAATTGATAATAGAAGAAACTAAGAGGTTACTCTTACTTCATACTGGTGGGAAATTATGAGAGGAGATTGCCTTGAAACAGGTTTATCTTACTGTTCTTGTTCCCCAATGGACGAAACACTTGTAGACCTCATTGAGGTTAAATTGATTGACTAACCCAATACCAAAATTTTAATCAACAAGCATCCATTCTTCTAAAAATGAAAAACCAGGTTCAAATTAATATGTATATAATATTTCAAGATTATCTCATGATCATGGATGTAATTCTACAAGGCCTCTCAAACAAAAGAATTGAACATTATTTTAAGGCATCTAACTTTCAAGAAGAAAAAGAAGAGAAGGACCCATTAAAAAAAAAAAGAGAAAGGCATTAGCCCTACAATATCAACAGATAAGGTGTGTTATTTCATTTTCTAATTTGGCCCCCTAAGATTTTGAATATTTTTTTGATATAGCCTCTTTTTTTCCTTTTTTTTTACCCAACTCCTCCTCAAGTTTTGGAAATTTCTTGTTATATAGATGTGTCCCTACTTTTTCTTTTTAATTTGATTTCCACTCCCTCTAATGAAGAAGGAAAAAATGTTATCATTATTATTTTTTTATCTTATTAAAATAATTTTCATTATGGTTACCATCTAAAAATAAAAGTAAAATTGGCAGTTTTATAATAATAACTATTTTTACATAGACAAATATTTATATTTCATTCATTTAATTAGATTTAATTATGTGATGTCCTTCATAATAATTATTGTTTGATGTGAATAAAATATTTATAGTTTTTAAAAGAATTTTAATAAACATTTGAATATTCAAATTTAGATTTGAAAGCTTAAAATAAAGTTTCTCACAACCTTTATTTTTATCAGTCCCAAACCTTATTATTATTATTATTATTTAAAAAATAACTGAACCCATTTAATTTTTTCTATTTTAATTAATAATCTACATAAAAAATTTATTTTTATTAATAATTTATATTTTAAAATTTTAATAATTTCCTAAATAGTTTAAATTCTATTTTATATAAAATAAAATATATAAAAATTATAAACATTATTAAAAAAACATATTTTATATTTAATTAAGTATTTATATAAAGAAGTTCGAATAACGAGTACCTAATATATAAAACTCAAATCCAACTGGAACCTGTAACAGACATTATTCTTCAAATCTGAACCCATCACAAACTTAATTATATAATACTCAAATCCATCGTATTAGGATTCGGTCTGCTATGTGTAAAAACCCAACCCACTGCGATCCCTATCCCCTACCATTCATTTATTCGGCATACCATTCATTTATTCGGCATCTGTTCCCAGATGAAGGTCCTTAAAAAATGAGCAAAAAGAAACAATGCACAACAAATACTTCAAATTATGATAATAAGACACCGTAACTTATGTTTTTCAAGCTCTCACTAAAATGTATCAGAAATGCATTCTCACATTAACCCAAACTAAAAGAGTTTCTTTCTCGAATATGGCTCTAAGCTCATAAGATGATAAATTTTTAACATGCAAAATCAGTTATAGAAGCATTTAACATGGGCCGACTAGTTTTATAAGCAAATTTATGACTAAATTAGAACTCCTAAAAGGTTAAGATATGTTACGAAATCTATTTAGAGCCCATTCATCATCCAACAAAGAGTGGTTAATTAACACAAATATTGTTTTTGACCATCTTATTCATCTTTTTTAAGTCTAAGTTTTCTTTTGTTTTGCACATGCTTTCACTTAAAAAAAAAAAGAATTCGTAAAATGTAGAAGCAAAACAAACTACCATTCGGCAAACGATTCCATTCATAAAATTGATCCCTAGAAGTCGAATTTCATGCTTTGATCTATCAACAGAAGTGAATAAGACAAGAGTTTCCATGGGATGTAAGAGGGTAAAGTTTGAATGTACTCTCAAGCAAAACCAACCTAAATCACAAAATTAACAGCAGCAACAAACAAGAAGGCATCATCATTTTTTTTTTCCCATATAAAATAATAGTGATCAAAAGAAAGAGGATAAAACCTAGCATACAAGAGAAACACCAAGAAAGAAGAAAAATAAAGATGACTTAAACAAGCAAATACACAAAAATGAAATGTTATGATCAACTTTCTCATGTGAACAATTACCAATTTGTAAAGACAATAAAATGCATTGTGACTTGACTTGCAAGAATTTATTTGCAAAATAAACACCAAGAAACTCATATTTTATCATTTGCCAACGTCCTCATCAACTTGATAGCACATTAAAATAATAAATACCACTGAATAACACTTGGATGCTGTTACGTTTGCAGAATCTATTTCATCTCTTAGAATCACTTGGAATGTCATGTCAGGTATCAAATGATTATTATTGAGCTTGGTTAATAACAAAAGATTGCAAGCACTGCAAATCCTTAAATTATAGATAGTTAAACTCTTATTTTTTAAAACTTCTTTTTTCCCCTTATTCCATTTGAATTCATCATGTTACAATAAAGAGAATATAATAAAAAATCTCTTAATATTTGCAATTCAATTTTTGGTAAATTATTATTTCGTCCCTTTAGTTTTGAACTTAAGATGCGCCAGTCCCTGCACTTTGTTTTCATTAATGAGTTAGTTCTTTTGTCCATATTAGTCATTAGAGACATTTAAAAAAATATTATAACCCTCATAATCACCCCAAATTTACAGAATTTACCCCCCTCTCTTTCTCTCTCTCTCCCTCTCTCTCTCTACCCTTATAATGTAAGCAAAAATAAGACTAGTAATGAGCAATTTTAGAAATAAAAGGACTTGACTATTAAAATTTTTGTTAAAAAAAAAACCTTTTAAGACTTAACTATGAAAACAGTATTTCTATTTTTCCAGATATTATTCCACAATTGAAGAGGATGAAAAGGTCAAAATTTTGAAAAAAAAAGGATTTATTAAACAATAAAGAGTAACATACAGAAGCAAAATGAGGTATGTCAGACTCTTTTACATGCTTACTCTTTTTGTTATAAGTACCTATGCATTATACATTCAAGTAAAATCAAATAGATGTCTAAATATGGGATCAACCGTGGCACAGATACGTAATGCTGCTATCCTGTAGAATCTATGTATAAATATGAGAAACATGGTGAGCTAAGCATTAAGCAAAGAATTCAATGGATATTTGATTACAATGCAGAGTAAATTCATTATTTTGGCATCCTATCTCCCAATTAGCTTGATTCATTTGCAAGTGTTGTTGATAGGTTGCACAAAAGGTAAAATGAAAGGGATTTTACAATTGTTAGATACAAACTGTTAAAGAATTACTAATGCAGTCAGATATCATGAACAAAATCATTGAAAAAGAATATTTGAATCTAACATGGAAAATCCAAGAGAACCGGCTCCTACTTTCTGGGCTATAATGCTGGAGTCAATGTCGAATTGATATTTGCCGTTGAAGAACCAATGCCCCACCAATATCACCTTCTAATATCAGAGATTCATCCTCTCTTGCATGCTCAAAATCCCGCCTACAAGAAAATTTTTTCTAGTGTGTAGCAAATACATGACATAAAGCAGAAGCAATTGAGAACTATTGTAATTATTTTCATGCATGGAGCCATGGATAACTATTCTATAGGATTCTGACCCTTTCTAGATATAATAGATTCCTAAGATCCTTGTCCTTCGCGGTTCAAAGCTGTGTTTAGTTTGATAAACTCGCAAGGGGAAAGAGGAGAATGTAGGACGGGATAACAATTTCAAAGGAAGAAGGAAATAATGTGCAATGAGAAGCATACACGTCACCAATTCACAACAATTTTACACCAGTATTTTAAATTCATATATGTCATCTTGTTTATGGTTTTTAAAAATTCACGAAATTAGTAGCTGATTTGGTCCATTTTAGACTTATTCAAACAGATTCCAATGTATGCTTTCTAATTCCGAAACCATTTCTAACTCTGTTATTTAAAACTCCTCCCATAATTCTAAGCTTCTTGATTGCTTAATTTTATTTTTCCTTTGACTTCTTGTTGTCTATGCCACCATTCTAAAAATATTAACCTGGTAGAACAGCATATCATGACTTTCCCAAGTGATTATCTCACATGCTTCACCTTATCACATATTATCAAATGGATAGCCATTTTGTTATGTGAAAATAAGTATAGAAGAAGAAAATGTACTTTAAAATCAGGTTTGTATTGGAAAACAGAAATAAAAGTTGGACTGATTTCATAGAGACTTACTAAATGACCTTATATTCCTCAAAGCATCCTGCTGACTGATACTCAGTGGCACTATATTCTTCATATCCATCAATCTCAATCCTGATATGAAGCCACTGTTTTCCTATTGTCATCACCAACAGAAAAGGAATCAAATACCTCATCAAGTATTAGTCTAGGCATATGAAGAGGTTCCAAAATATACTTTGGTGAATTTTGGAATGAAAGAGGAGTGTTTATTAAATACTTAGATACATGTGCTTGTAGCATATATATATGTAGCATATATATATATATATATATATATATATATATATATATATATATATATATGAAGGTCTAGCCACTAATGTCTGATTGGACGGGTTTATCTTGGATTAGCCTTTAGCCAAATCCCCATAGCATTTTGTTTTGCTTGTGGATAAGTTGCCAAAGCACATTCCAAAGGGTATCTCTTAGTTTATGATGTTTGTAGATTGTTAAGATTTAAGAATTAGATGTAGGAATGTCAATTTTCCTAGCACATCAACAAATCCAATTCTTTCCCACAACCAACAAAAAGGGGAGGGGACAAAAAAAATTTCACACTCTAGTTCCTCACGTCTATTATGAAGTTCCCTTTATAATGTGAATAAACCCTTTTTGTTTTTAATGTAGACATTGTATCAGGTCCATTGACTGATGCTACGGTAAAAGTTATACATTCAAGACCCAAATTTCAGGTTCAAGCTTTGAAAGTAGTTATTTAATAAAGATGGTGAACAGCGATTTTCTTGTTCCAGAAATTCAAGCTACTTATTAGCGCCGCACAACCAATCCCCCCTCCTCTTCTCTCATATGTAACACATTAACACTCTTTCTCATGTGAAGTATTATTAGTCCTTAGAATTGCAACCATTCCATTGAAAGCTTAAGCTCTTACCATTGTACCTCATAATGGTCCTTATGTAATGTAGTTATAAGTATTAATTCAAAGAAAAATTTACAAACCAACCTACATTACTTTTATATTAAGTAAAAGAAAATTATTTAATTTGGGTCAATTGGCCATAATTAATACAAACCTTTAAATTTGGCTACAATTGAAAAAGTCAAAAAGGTTTTATTTTTTATTATTAGGTTTTAAGAAATGCAAATCCCATTAATAAAATAATATATTTTTTTGGCTTTGACCATGGGGCTACAATTGCAACAAACCATTGAAATTGGGCTGCAATTGTTGAAAAATAAGACTGGATACAATTACAAAAAGTTAAAGGCCTTGATTTTTCGACAGTTTGGCCCTTTTTTAGAACATCATAACTTCACTTCACAGAAGAAAGTGATACATCTTTCAACAAAATGATGGAAAGTTGGGGAGCCAGACTAGAAAACCAATTTGGGGAAAGAACAACCATTATGGCTAATTGAGCTGCCCAGTCTACAACTGAATTCACTAACCTTCCAATATGACTGTAACTCAACAGATCAGACTTCAGTCAGACTTTAAATATCTTCATGGATTGTAGTCCAATATACATGGGAGATAAAAGCCACACAAAAACTATTTCAACTCGTTCACCAAACCATAGTTACCAGATTTGACTTCCACCCCTAGGTTCCTCTATCCAGATCATGGGTTTCGATTTCTCTATTTCTCTTCTTCCTAATTCTTTTCTTTCCCAATTACCTATAACCGCCTTATTGGGATTCAAACCCTAACAAAGGGGAAGGCAAGAAGGAAAGAAACAATAATCTAACCTTTGTCAGTTATCTTCTTGTTTCCTCTTCATGCTCTCTGCTTCTCTCCTTGCACAACCATTATCAAATTCCAACAAAAGCCAAACAAAAATTACAACACAAGCAAAAAAGAAGTACTAAAGGATTTAACAGAGGAAATTTCCTCATACCAGCTAAAACCAAAATGATCCCATCAAAAAAGAATTACAGTAAAGCTAAGCCATTTCAGCACAGTAACAAGTTGGATGGTTCTAAACAATCAAAGATGTATCATTTATAGTAACAAAAACAAAAAATTAAAAACTTATATGGCAGTTAATGATATCCTGAATGAAGTTTTGATCTCAAGACTGGCAGAATAAACAATTTTTGGATAAAATTCGGATGGACGGCAGTTGGTTTCCTTGAAGACAAACAATTTAACAGCTCGGGAGTAATCATCTGGAATAGTAGCAGGAAATCCCAAACCACAAGAAGGTGAACCAGTAAGCAGATAACAGAAACGCCGATTCCCCGAGTGCAAAATAAAACTGCTACACGACAACTTATCAAAAGAGTCAAATTCTTGCACCATTGATATAGTCTTGATTGGGAGGCTGCTGAACATCCTTGGATTTTGGTCAAGTCCTGACCTTAAGATATGGTTGTTGTGTAATCCATGCAAGCCATACAGGTATCTGCGGCTGCTATCCGCCCCAAGTGCAGTAAAAATGAGCATAGCGTCAGCAGTAATCTTCTCCTTCTCCACCTTCGTGGAGGATGTCCATTCTAAGGTGTCGAGATTGAAGCCTGAAACCGTCTGCGTCACCGCCAACAAAGAAAATACTCCTTCCGCCAACAAAGAAGAAGCGCCACAAGGTCAGAATATCTATTGGCGGATCATCGAGAACCATCCATTTATCACTCTCAGGATCAAAGCATTCAAAGAATCTGATAGAATTATCGATGGGCATCCCTTTCTCGGTATAACCAGGTACAGTGAAGTTAAAAACAAGGCTGTTACTAAGAACAAAAATCATACCATCAGCCACAACTGCACATGGATCACATTTTCCAGCGTTCATAGACACACCCCTTTGCCGTCAACAAAAATTGATCAAGAGGAGCTAATTCGTCCTCCAGTCATGTTCCCCACCAAGAAAGTAGAATTCAAACCCCAACTGGACGGAGCAGATTTGTCTGCGATTTTCTTGTTCCAGAAATTCAAAAATCGGAGAGAGATGAGGTTCCGCTGTACTCATTTTCTCGGCGAATCCGGCTTTGATAAAGGATGTTTAAACAAGGATAGGTTAGGAGCTAATATTCAATTCGAAGAGTCCGAAGAATTTTCAGATGTTCACGATTTTGGGGTATTGAGACAGAGGAGGACAACATTGGGTAAAGATACCTAAAAATGAAATATGTAATTTAAAATTAATTATAATAATAAATAATTAAATTTAATTGATCAATGAAAATTAAAATTAATTCCAAAATAAGTAAAATTTTCTTTATATTATTAATAATATTAAAAAATTAAAAAATTTAAATAAATTTAATTACTTGGTGATTAATTAAAAAATAATTTAATAATTATTTTACTTTTAAAATTTTTAACTTAGTTGATTAGATTGATTTTCTACTTAAATTTAGATTTTATTTTATTTATAAATGAAAATTTAAATAAATAAAATGTTTGTTTGGAATTTCATATCTATTGATAAAAATAAAAAAAAAATTATTACTTAAGTAGTTAATTTTTAATAATAATTTTATAATTATGTCAACTAAATAGTTAATTTTTTAATAGTAATTTTATAATTTAATATAATAAGTATGTAAATACTTAGAATAATTAAAAAAATAAATTAGTGAAAATAAAATTCAGTATTTAAAATTGTTTATTAATTTTATTAGAATAGACTAAATAATTTTTTATGAATTAATAAGATTATAGAATTTAGAAGATATAATTATAATATGATTTTGGGTATAAGTAGAATTACTATTAAAATAATTTGAAATTTTTAATTTATATTAATTATAGTAATATTAGCAATTAAAATTATTTATTGATTTAACGATACATAATTCGTTGCTAAAATTTATTAATAATGATTTTTTGTAGAATAATTTCCTCATTGCTGAAAGTATCAATGAGCATATGTAATCCTTAAAATTATTAGTGACGGATATGCTATTACTAAAGGTATATTAGTGATTAATTTTTTTCTACTATTTAAGTTATTAACGAACTTCAAGTACTTAGAAAAGTGTAAAAATTAATATTATTTTATTAGTATTTTATCTCACCTTGTTGTGAAGTTAAGGAAGCAATTTCTTTCCCTTCACAAGAGTCACTTACACTCACGAGAGTAAGTTACTCCCTGAAAAGTGAAAGTGGAGAATTTGAATCAAACAAGGACCTAAAAATGAGATGTGAATATGTGACTCATTCTTATTATGTTTTCAAATTTATTTTCAATGTGATCTATAAATTAATTATGTAAAATAAATAATAGGAATTTTTGTTTTTAGAAAATGAGGAAGTGGGGAATCAAACTTAGCATTTATCATGTGAATAATATGTCTTTAACCACTTGAATCAAATTAAGTTAGATAATGAAACATTTCTTTTTAATTTGCAAAAGTATTTAAAATTAATAAAACATCCACAATACTAAAAAAAATCACAACTTAATCAAATGATTAAATCACTTCTTGAGCAAAGAAAAAAAAAACTTTATAATCATTAGTCATACTATAAAGCGTCTCACCCTTTCTTAACTAACAAGTCTTGTAACTTTATTCAACTTTATTGGATTGAGCCTTAAGGTCTTTTTTTTTTTGGCTCCCCATCTTTAGGCTGGGTGTAATTATGTTAAAGCCCTCCCCATGAATAGTGACTCAACTACTCAAACTTATATTCGAGAGTATAGGTTTTAAATGCGCATTATCACTCTGTCAACCCTTTATGATTAAGCCTCAAGGTCTTTCCATGCATAAATAATATAGAATTTCTTCATGCCATCTACACATATATATATATATATATATATATCATTATTAATGCCCACTAAAATAATTTTTAATTGATATGCAACGTTATTACATGACAGTGGACTTGACTGAAAATATTGTTTTTTTTTTAAATTGTGAATTTTACATAATTACAACTAAAACTAATTATTTTTCTCGCATAACACGCATTTTTTTTTATTTTTATAACATAATTTGTTATATATATATATATATATATATATATATATATATATATATATATATATATATATATATATTACATTTTATGATGTTAATAATAAAATTTTTAATTAATTATAATTATATTTCAAATTTTAATAAATAAATAATTTGATTGATAGATTAGTTTTATCTTTAAAAAAAATTTATCTTTATGAACAAAATGATAAATAAAGTAAAAAAAAAAAAAGAGAGAGAGTATATATACCATGTGACAGTATTAGAACTGTTATTCTTAAAATTCTTAGACTTTAAAAAAAGCAAAATTTTTGAAAAATGAATTTTTAAAGTTTATAAATAATTTTCTTACCTCATAATTATTTAAATATATATATACATAATTTTAAAAAATAATTCACCCTCTTTCTAATCTTGCCAAACTCTAGTTAAAAAAATAATTTATTTTTAAAAATATATAATATGATAAGCAAAATTTTGTAATATCCAAAATTGTAAACTTAAGAATTTTAAAATTCTTAAAAGATGTAGTGTAATAATTATTCTTTTTATATAAGATTTTCATAGTTGAAATTTCAAAATATTTAATAAAAAATTGATATTTAATATAATAAGTTAATTGAGAATGAAATTTAAGGTAGATTAAATAAAAGCCCATTACGCATTATGGTTCTCCACTCACCACAAATTCTGCCCAACCAATTACTGTTTGAACATAAATTTTTTCTAAAATCCTTATAGTGTAATGCCCTTTTGCTCTGTCACTGTAAAGGTGGCAAATTATTCATCCATTATAAAAGAGTACTAATGGGTAAGGCTATGCATGATTTTTAAAATGTATTATATATTTTTAATATAATTATATATTTATACGACTATATATATATATGCTTAATTCTTAATTTTATATATATCTTATAATTAAAGATTATATAATTAAAAAATAGTTAAAAAGTATATTATATGATATACGTGTACTACTATATTATATATAACTAAGCATTAATTCCAAATATTATATAATATGCATAATTCTAAAATATATGTGGATCATATAGTTAAAGATTATAAATTTAAAAATAGCTAAAAGGTATGTTATATAATATATTGTGTGTTAATAACCAAATCAACTTTGGAGCTTAAGTGCCTGTTTGGCATTGCATTTGGGGGACCGATATCGCTTTTCTAAATAAAAGCATCATTTTAGATACTGTTGAAAAAAATAGTTTGAAAAAAGTTATTTTATTATTTTAACGTTCTTATAATAAAAACTTATCAAATTTGATTTTAAATTATTTTTTAATACTCTTAAATTAGTATATTTAAAAAAATAATTTTCTCAACTGTAGTTCCAATAGCAATATTAAATATGCCTTAAATGCTAATTCATGTATGACTTTTTATAAAAAAAAAAGTATAAAATTGTTTTAAGAATCAAAATTGTACAAAATAGATCTGAAACTGAAGAATCGATAACTAAATTGAATTAAACAAAAAAATCATATCGAATTTTAGTTTGGCTCCGGTTGTAAGGTAAAGCCTGAACTGGAACCGAAACAGTACACCCCTACTAATGGGTATTAAATTAAATGAATAAAAACAAACCAATCAATATGTGTTGCCACTACCACTACTAATCTATCACCAAATGCATAAATGGGTAGACAAGAGTTTTGTTTGAGTTACATTGATATGGGTATCTACACAATTTTAAATGGAAAATAAATAGTTAGATTGGACATTTACACTCCAACCTATAACTACCTAAGCCACTCATATACCACTTTTATGGTACGCCACCTAACACACAACACAAGCCCCCCCCCCCCTCCCCCTCCCCTTTTAAGGGGGACAGCCCGTTATCTCGCGAGGATCGGCCAAACCCAACCAACCCGTAGGCCTATGAGATGGTTAAAGGGCACAATTGATGAGAATGAGAAATTTGATGGACACTTTTATAAATATGGAAAAGTACAGGGGGGTGTGACCACTGAGATGTACTGATATCTCCTCCTGCCAAAGGTCACTTTGTTCCTAATGCTCTTTAGGGGGGTATGACTAGTTGGCCACTGGTCAGCATAGTCGGGCCCAACTAATTGCTAAGTTTGGTGTCAAGCTCCCCACCATCCCCGGGGTCACTAGCATAAGGGCGTGACTCTAAGTGAGCTCCCTATGTACTCATTGTACTAGGCGGTGGGCATCGTGCTCTCGTGAGATAGGAGCTCAGTGTCTGCATAAAGAAGGAGCTTCATGGACACTACAAGGCCGAGGGGCTTGTAGTGCGCATCTCTCCTAGGCCCGAGGTTTCTATATAAGGCCGACAATGCTGCTCGGTATAAGGGCCAATGATGCTACTCGGTATAGGGGAACAAATATTATACATTGGCTTTGGGTTCAGCCATACGGTCAGATGATGCTTATTGCCTTGCTTTCGAAAGATGCTTATGGATGTACATGATGAAGGGCGACATTGTGCTACAAGGAATATCAGTGCTCAATGACTGGGCTAGATACGTGGGAGACCCTCGATAAGGATATTAGAAATCCTCTCTAAGGGGAAAAGTCCTTGAATATGAGTAGGCTAGCCTAGATTGAGTGGAAGTCTAGGTACCGCGCGGGACTACTATCCGAGTCAGGAAGTGGCCCCGTGACAGTTGGTATCAGAGCAAGGTCAGTGCTCGCGATGGATAATAATCCATACCTCCCTTGAGAAACCTTCAGTTGTGTGATGCATACGAGATACAAAAGTAAAGAGAAACGATGGAATGTGATGGTTGTTAAATAAAGCGATGAAAGCTAAACATGTGTTCACCTTGAGAAAGGGTGAGCGGAGTACATACCCCTAAAATGGGTGAAAGACATGATGTCCTTTTTAGAAACATATTGTGGCATGCACAACGTATAAGTGATATAATGTGCAAGTGAGTATTCTTGATGTTATTGAGTCCTTAAAAGGTGGTCTGCGAGAGTGTAGCACCCCAATTGGGGATTATCGATACAAAGGATGCTAATATGGGCAAAACTTGACACGAAATGGGCAAATGATATTTGCCGAGCGAGTAACATCATTTGAGACTTAGGTCAGACAAAAACAAAACAATCGATATTGAGAAAACTTGGGAAGATATGGGATGAATTGTGTTCCCAAAACCATTGAGATGGTGAATGATCCTTGTCGGATGATGAGATACAATACTCGGGATTGCTTAAAAGACTGTGAAAGTTTTCGAGATGTGTGGGGATGAGTAAGCCCTAAGGATTGATAAGATGATTGCAAATTGTTAATAGACTGTGGAAGTCTTTCAAGATATGGGGTGTGCTATCCCTAAGAAAATATGGAACTGATAGCCTATCTCATTGAGATGGTGTCTTGCCCTAATTGGGTTAAGAATCAGAATAATCGGGAGCTACTTATTGGCTATAAAAGCCTTCAAAAATACCTTATCAGATTGTTAAACCCGTAAAGTATCTTGTGCAGGTAAAGAGATGGGAAATTTGAGATAGCTTAACGGTTGTGAAAACCTTTGGAATGATGGGTTGAAATTCCCTAATTGATATTGAGATGGTTGTTTTCTCCCCTAGAGAATAACCATTGCGGTTGGCTGCTATAACCTTCAAATGAAGCATGAGACATGTATAGAGTCCCTTGAGATCAGAATGTTGCTATTCTATGGATAGTAGAGAAAGTGAAACTATTGCTAGAGTGCAACTTGAGCTAAAACGGTCATTGCGCGCCATTGATGGCGAGTTCGGATTCCATTGAATCCTATTTAATTACGAGGCGATAGATGCTGTGAGCTGCTGAAGTTAAAATCAGCTATGAGATGAATTCGGAAAAGGGACAGGTGGATCCCAAATCATGTTGCGTAGAAATTGAATTGGCTTACGATAAGCCTAGAAAGGGTAAGAAACCCAAGATCTAATTTTAGAGGTAATGAGTTGGCTTGTGGTAACACAAGAACAGGTAAAGGCCCAATTGTGCACATAAGCACTATGAAGTTACGTTGGCAAATGGTAGCCCGAATATTCATATAAAACTCAAAGTCTCAGATACTTGGTACTGGTAACCAAGTCATCATGCGGGTGGTGGTAGCTTATACGTAAAAGCTTACAAAAACAATCTTGAAATATGAAATGGTGGTCATGAGAGCCACATTGTGATAAAAGTGGTGATACCACATGTGGGGGCTGCACGCCTCATTAGATATAATCTTTTGAGGAGAGGGTAATGACTCTACGATGAATGGGTGTGCCAATAGAGCTTGAGGCCACCTTGAATACCTATGAAGTGAGAATACATAGAGATGACAAAGCGTTTATCAAGTGAAATTGAGTTATAGGCAAATGAATGATCTTGGGGTCACAATTGTGACGATAGTGGTGTCAAATAGAGTTCTAGACATCTGTGAGAGATCTAAGCAATTGTGATGGCCAAGCATTTAGGTTGCGATAACCAGATGAGCTTGATGACTGTGGCAGTCGTGTATATGTGATTTTCACCGAGGAAACTAAAATGAAAAGAATGTGGGAAGAGAGAAGTCCCTCAATGCAATCTTGTGGAAATTTTGCAAGTGGAGAGTGCAATCGTAAGCAATATGGTATCCCTTCGAGGTGTCAACCACATCCCAATTAGAAGATGAGAAGTAGCCAAAAGGTGGAGACCTCAAGAGAACATGAATGCAAAGCTCACTTGCTGTGCTTAAGACGAATGAAAACCAATCAGGAAGAGAATGGAGCGAGCGAAAGCAATTGGTAGCCGAGAATTGTTTATTGTCGATAGGCAGTAGCATCAAGAGATGGATATACGAACAATGGGTGTGCAGTAAGAAATGAGGGCAAGCCTAACTTGAGTAACGAGTCCCAGTAGCCTAATGCAAGTCCTAGAAGAGAACACAGTGATACACAAAATGGGTAATGTGTAAGTTTCTCTCTTTATTTACATGATGACTATGTTGTTCATTATTGGCAACCACAATATTATAGCATCGCTCCAAAATTGAATACTATTACTTTCGGATGCAAGTTCATGTATAACACTATTATTTTGTATTGTGATTATTTTGCGAGGTACTGACGATGATGCAACAATAAGGCAAAGCTACGAGAATAACTTAGCAAAGGCCCGATGATATTCATGTAGAGGTGTGTTCCTCACAATACAGAGAAATGTAGCATCAGAAGAACCATCATAAAATGAGCCATAAAGAATTAAGTGGGGGAGTATGCAAATGATTGAACAGATCCATCAAAGTGAGAACTCGCTAGAATGCAATGCCATGACAACAACAACAGTTGTCGATAGGGTCGTCGACTGCCTAAGTGGGGGAGAATGTCACAAGGAAGAATATGGCACTTCTATCATTGATCGAGTGGGGCAACCATGCCACAATCGTAACATGAGGATGATATGAAGAAGGTGTATGAAGACACACACAAGTTCATATGAAGATGCACAAGGGAATCATGAGATCAATATGTGAGAACCAGACATGATGAAAGATTTGAAGAGGCACAAGATGTTTGGGATAGCTTTGTTCAACATGGTGAATAACATGGAGAGGCACAAGATGTTCAGAAGAGCTTTATTCAATAGGAGGTGTTTGGAGCAAATCGATGAGGACATCGATTGTCTAAGTGGGGGAGAATGTAAGGGGGACAGCCCATTGTCCTGAGAGGATTGGCCAAACCCAACCAAGCCGTAGGCCTATGAGATGGTTAAAGGGGACAATTGATGAGAATGAGAAGTTTGGCGAACACTTTTATAAATATGGAAAAATGCAGGGGGGTGTGACCATTGAGACATACTGATGTCTCCTCCTGCCAGAGGTCACTTTGTTCCTAATGCTCTTTAGGGGGGTATGACTAGTTGGCCACTGGTGAGCACAGTCGGGCCCAGCTAGTTGCTAAGTTTGGTGTCAAGCTCTCCACCATCCCCGGGTCACTGGCGCAAGGTCGTGACTCTAAGTGAGCTCCCTACGTACTCATTGTACTAGGCCGCTGGCATCCTGCTCTCGTGAGATAGGTGCTCGGTGTCTCCATGAAGAAGGAGCTTCATGGACACTACAAGGTCGAGGGGCTTGTAGTGCGTGTCTCTCCTAGGCCCGAGGTTTCTATATAAGGCCGACGATACTACTCGGTATAAGGGCCAATGATGCTACTAGATATAGGGGAACAAATATTATACATTGGCTTTGGGTTCAGCCATACGGTCGGATGATGCTTATTGCCTTGCTTTCGGAAGATGCTTATGGATGTACATGATGAAGGGCGACATCGTGCTACAAGGAATATCAATGCTCAATGACTGGGCTAGATATGTGGGAGACCCTCGATAAGGATATTAGAAATCCTCTCAAAGGGGAAAGGTCCTTAAATATGAGTAGGCTGGTCTAGATTGAGTGAAAGTCTAGGCACCGCACGGGACTCCTATCCGGGTCAAGAAGTGGCCCCATGACACCCCCCACACCCCGCTTCCCTTCTCTTCTCTTCTTTATTTCCTTTAATACCCAACCATTATACATCCCTTTTGTCATTGGGAGTAAAAACTATTATGGCTATTACAACAAAGATAGAGCCATTTCATTGCGATTACAAATACCAAATTCCAAAACAAGAAACATTGTATCAGAAGGCAAAAATTTTGATACACAATGGCTAAAAGATTATGGATTGGCCATAGTTTAGACAGCTTGCTTACAAAGCTAGTGCTACTACTAGACCCATAGAACCCCATTCAATGGCACTTTTAAGATTTTGCTCACAAACACCCTTATTCTAAATAGAACTTTGAGAAATAGCAAGGGAAAGCAAATGTTCCATACAAACAGCATTTTATGAGCTTAAAGGTTGTGCACATAGCTTTATAAGCTACTAAACTTACTGTAGGCCTACAATTAGCTGTCTCTTGAAGTTTACGAACTTCTCCAGCACTTCACATAAAATATATATATATATATATATATTAAAACCAGAAATCTCATTGCCAATCAGAGAGGGAAGGGCAGAAACATAAACAAAGAGGTCTTATTTGTTGCCCATAACATTTATCAAACAAAGATAGTTGAAAACCAAGGGAGTGGTGATGCCATACACAGTAAGGTAATAGATATCAGCAGTTATCTTCCTTTCATTCTTTCTTTTGTCCCCTAATTTCCCATCCCTTATTGCAGACTCTATAATCTATTTTGTTTACAATGGATTTTTCTAGTATAGTGATGATTGCAAACTGATATAAATGCATAGTGCAAACTGATACACACAAACACATACAGAGGCATACCTTTTCACACTTAACATTCATTCCTTAACATCAAAATAAGACACCCCAATATTCACCAGTCAATTTTCAAAGGTTAAATTCATTCCATAAGCTATATATTGCATGTCTAATGAAATATGAATGTAAATCTAACAATAATCCCAACACAATGTGCAGACTTAAAAAGTCATTAAAAGAGGACAAATTAGATTCAAAGAGAAAAAGCTAAAAGGGTCAAGTAAATTACCAATTGCATGAGATAAAGATTTCAAGACAGTAGTGTGCGAAGCAAATGGACCATGTTACACCCCTCACCCGACTACAGTGTAGCCGAGCAAAGTGTGCTACATTTGGTGCCCGAGCACCCTATCTTATCTTACTTTATTCCTTTAATAATTTAATCTCGTTATATTTTAATATCAATTATTTTTCTAAGGAAAAACTAGCGGAGTTTTCCCTATTTTATTATCAGTTGACGTATTTCACTATTCACTTGCTTGAAATTTTCAATAATATTTTACAATAAAAATATCATTCATGTTATCATATTCATCTCACATTCAATTCTTGTAATTCACATACTCATTTGTATATCTCAATTTCATATTCATTTCCATGCATTTCCATTCATGCACAATTTATATATATAAATTCTCAAGTTTCATTAATTTACATGATTTACAGACTTAATTACAGTTCCATAATCTATATTTCAACATACAATTCATAGTTTACATTATAAATAATAACTAATTATAATGTATAAAATACGTAATATGATCTATATGAGCCCTATCTACATGCATTGCTGAGGAGGTGACAACCTTGAATACTCTGCAGATCAGAACTCCAAAATCTCTGTTTGGGATTCGCTGGGCTTTAACTTCAGTACCTGCGCGAGAAAACAAATCCATCGCGCTAAGCATTACTGCTTAGTAGTGCAATAATATAACAAGAAATAATGTATACAAATAAAAAATAATTGGACCATATTTTCTATACTCAAGAATTTTACTGGGTTCATATGAAATTTGCCATACAGTACATTTTTTTTTGTCATTTACGTAGTACATTTTTTTTGTGTCATTTATGTTGCTATCTAGAATCACTTCTTTCATAAGTTTACAATAATCATTTATATAATGTACAAATAAATCTAAAATTTATACTTACACTTATATTCTTATGAAAATCACATTTGTAATGTTATTTAAGTTATAATTCTTCTACTAGTCTTTTTATCACTTTCTTGATACTTTCTAAGTTGTTTATAATCATTTCATAATATTTAAAATTTTTAGAACTAGTTTAATTTACTTCAGATCATTCTAAGGAGCAAATTTTTAGAGCTAATTTAATTTATTTCAGAACTTATTCTCATTTATTTACTTTCTAGCATTTTTAATTGCTAATATTCATAACTTATTTAAATAAATTAAACTACCCAAGTAACCTACGACAGGCTGACTAAACTGGATAACAGGTCGTTGGCACTAGACACCGCGGTGCCTCGGGCCGTCATACCATGGGACACAAAACGTCAACCATGTATGCAGTCAGTATGGCTAAAAAGCCATGATAACACATAATTGGGCATTAAGCCATGAGTGCGGGCATAAAGCCATGAATACAGGCATAAAGCCATGAATACAGGTATAAAGCCTTTCGCAGTACTACTAAAATAATACTCTATTCGCATGTCAAACTATCCAATTTGACACACATGTCTAGGCAATACAAGGGCATATAATATCATTAAATATTAATAGATTGTGTTTTATGACTTCATTATTTCATAATAATTTTCAATTATAATGTATACAATCATTTGATCATATATATGATCACAATTCACATCAATTATCCCTTTATATCATTGTACTCAAAGTACTTTTTCTTTCTACAATAATGAGAACTAATGTCTCATTTATACATTAATATGGTTCATTTATTCATTCATTATGTTATTCATATTGATCACAATTCAAAACAATGGTTCACATGTACCATTGTATTCAAAACATTTTTCCTTTCTCATTTATACATTTTATGAATTCTATTTGTGATGGGCATATAAGCCCTAACTACCTATTCATATCAATTAGGTGACCTAGTTTTCATGTTTCAAGCAATCCATGAACATTTCATGGACTTCAAATTTATGGCCTTAATTTCCCTTTAACAATATAGTTCTTACACTTTGTGTCTTTATATTACTATTCACATTACTATTTACTCAAATTATTGACTTTTTAATACATAATAAATTTATTGAACCTAAGTTCACCAAGATACCACATTTTGCATTTTATTTTTGTTGGTATTGATTTCCAATACCATTTCAAAGCTTATCTTATGTTATTCAAAATTTTTAGATTTCATACCCTAGGTTTACTGTTCCATTGGTTATTTGTACAGTAGGAATTTGACAAAATTATCTTCATGAAAGTTGTTCCTTATTGTATCTAGTTACATTTCTTTTTTTGAATCACTCTATTTGGAGTTTTGTAACTTAAGTTATGGTCATTTTACCATAACTACCCGGAGTGACCTGTACCCAAAATTTCTGGGCAATTTGGTTCTGCCAGATTTGGTGTCTTAACTTGGACTAGCAATTTGAATTGGTTAGGTCCATAATTTGAGTTTGTGTTCTTCATGAAAGTTGTAGGTCTATATCTCAGATTTCTACTGGTAAAATTTTAGATCAATTAAACTTTTCTACACTGAGTTATGACTATTTGAACAAATACTGTTCATTTAGTCATTTTCCAGGGACAGCATGTTGGTCACCCAGATTAGGGTAATTTTCATGTCAACTTGGTTTGGTTTTCTAGGCAGGGTTTCTTCACCAAAGTTGTGTCATTATGTGTCTAGTTTCATGTCCAATTGGCCTTGCACCAATTAAACCTACACAACTCAAGTTACAGTTGCCCAAACATACTGGACTCACATCCTGACCTGCAGTGCACATTGGACAGCATACATAACCTCAATTCCAAAGCCATAATTCACTTCATTTCCTTATCATACACAGCCAAATGGTCACTAATTGACCATTAAAACTTCCATTCACCAACACATAAGCAAACCCTAGGTTTGCTCCAAACCCTAACTCCAAAATTCCAATTTACTCAAACATCATGCTATCAAATGTTCTAATCATCAATTTCATGTTCAATTGCATCAATTCACAACTATAATTCACTTGAATCATTGAAACTCTAAAGTACCCTAGGCTGCCAAAATTGAAGGTTTTTCATACTTACATAATTTATTTTCTTTCTTCCAAAACTAACACTCAATTCATAATCTACACAAGGTAAACTTATGGATTTATGGAAGAAGTAGCACTAACCTTGACTTAGCCAATTCCCAAGGCTTGAAAACTCTAATTTTTCTCTTCCTTTTTGCTGTCCAAGTCTTGCTCTAGGAGTGAGGAGAAGTTTTTGTGAAGGGAAGCTAGTGTTTTGAGGTGGTTTTGGGGGTAGAACACAAGCTTGAAGTGTGTTCCAATGGAGGTTTCTCTCTTCTCTCTTTCTCTTTTTTCTTTGGTGCGGGAATAAGAAGAAGAAGGCTGCTGGAATTGTTTCATTTTTATCTCATTTTTATGTCATTTTTATCCCTTTTAATTTGCTTGTCAAATAGTGATTGGGTGGAGAGTGTTTAATGACATCATATGATGTCATAATTCCTAATTTCTTTCATTTTCTTTTCTTCTTTTCTCTACTCATTTTCAATTCAATTTTTAGCAATATTTATTCATATTTTAGATCATAATAATTATTTACTTAATTGGACAAGTCAGCCAAAAATCATCTCTAAAGACGAAATGACCAAAATGCCCTCCGTTTGGCTTAACAGACTAAAATTGTCTGTACTGATTGAAAAATTTTTCTAAACTTTTTCTTGGCATTCTAATGTCATAGAAACCTCAATGACTTTTCTCTGGAGTCCCAAAAATAATTTTATGAATTTTCTCCCGGGTTTAGGGCTCCTAGCTGTGAAGATCGCAACTTCTCACTGGGTTACCTATCGCTAGGGCACTGGCTCATTTAACTTGATTGTATTTTATTTCTAAAATTTTTCCTAAATTTTTCTTATTAATATTTAAGTTAATTATAGTTCCTCACTTTAGTTTAAATATTTTTCCAAGCGTTCTAGCTGTCCAGACTGACACCGATCACCAGAACAGTAGAATGTACGGAATGGATAGAGTGTTACAGACCAAATGTAATGGCAAGATATGAGGCTGAAATAATGAATTGAACAATTGATTTCTTCTTAAAATCAATATGCTTTGGCAATAAATTAGGTAAAGATATAAGAGTGAGCTTAAAGATTTTTAAACAGTTTTGCTAACTCTTTAACTCACAACATTGTGTGTTGTCAGTAAGAACTCCACCATTTGGAAGAAGAGCTAGCACCCTAGGATGTGATTGATACAAGGGTATAGTATCAGAACCATAACCATATGAATCTGTGTTCCACGTGAAAACCTACATTTTTAAAATGAAACTGCTCATATTTGGACGCGGATCATGCCATAAACTTCCTAATTTGGTTTGCATATGGAAGACTTTTTTTAATGAATACAAAAGGGATTTGTTAGGCGAATGTATGGCGCTGGGAATCTCTAAATACATTGCCTTGACTACAACCCAAAATTACTTTGCCAGTGCCATCTTAATTTACTATCAAGAGATGAAACTTTTTCTCAATTGCCTAATTTAGAATCACTAGGTGCCATCAATGGAACTCAGGCAACAACTACAAGAGTCCCACAAAGCAACAACTAAAACACAAAGCCAGCTTGAAAACAAAATATTAAAGAAAGACTCCATCAGATATACATGAATTTGCATGTATGTTAATATGTAGAATGAAGTTGCATGTGCTACAGCCTCTGCCACAAAATAATAGATCTATTTGTAACCAATTGTTGCTTCAATCTCCATCTGGTCACCACCAAAATTCCCTGCAAAGTTTATTTTACAATTGTGTTAAATTAAATGAAATTATAATAAACGAAATGCTATAAACATAAACATTTTCTAACAGTAAATTGCATAACACAGTTTAATGCAACCACAATCATATAAAATAAAATCACCATGTCCTTCCATGTTATATAGAATAAAAAGATGTAAAAGATTCCTATTAATAAAAAGAGGGGAAAAAATGAAAATGCAAGGAGTAAATAAATTCTCTCCCTGGGTGTTTATAGCCACAACATCAAAATTTACACAACTGAATAATCATGTCTCTTGAATACTATGTAATAAGTAGAAGATAACACAGAGATCTTAAAATCTTTATCTTCCAAATTCATACGCCTATTCATTTTCAAATCAGGCACTACTCTTGTACATCAATCTCTACACAAGCAAACACTTCAAGTTTTCAAAACAAGTAGTTGAATTATTCACCATATGAACAAAAACATATTCAAATAGAAGCTTGTTTGGATTGTGGAACCACAAAAATACCATATTATATCAAATCACTAGATAAGTGCCTGCAAATTAATGACACTTTCCTAATGACTTTATTTATGCTTATGATTATGGATGCATTAAACTACAAACCGTATTAGGCAATTTCCTGTTAGAAAATGAGACCAAAATCAGAATAAGTATCGTTATCATCTCTCACCCTATCGAAACCAATGACATGTTCACTCATTTCATGAAGAACAGTAGCTATATAACTAAATGCATCAGCTGCTTATTCTCACCAAAACAATGCTTAAGAGCTATTAGGGAAAGTCAACTATATATTCCTAATTATTATGTATTCCTTGTATAGCCAAGTGTATAGGCATATTTTTATCTTTGAGAATTTTAGTTCTCTGATTTGAAATCTCTCAAGAGTCCTATGTCTTCGAACTCTAGCTGTGTGTACCAAACCCACTGTGAAATGAGGTCACCCATATAAGATGATCTTTTGTTCTCACATCCTACCCTAGAAGCACCGCTGGCCATTAACTGGCCTTCCCCTAGAATTCAGCGCCTGGAAGAACGTACGGCCTTCACGTGCCCTTTTTGTTCCATTGACCTCGCCCCGCACTCTAACACGTGAGGCTGTTTTCGGGGATGTTTTCGCTCTGGCTTCCCCCTACTAGGTCGACTTGAAGAGGGGACTCCACCTTGGTGTGCTACTGCCCCATTTGGTGACTTCTTGAAAGTGATCCTGCTCATCCTTTGTGACTACAGGTTTTGTTTCATACTATTTTTTGTACTGCTCTCTCTAGCTTGTGTGTTTTCTGTTTGATTCGAATATTGATTCTTGGGTTTCTATTTGTGGCACTAGGTTAGTGTTTCTCGGTAGCCTGGTGAAGAATTTAGTGATGCTTTAGTTAGCCTGTGGTAGTCTTATATAGAATGACAGAAAGTTAATCTATCATAGCGGATGTGATTCCTGTGATGAAGAAAATCACAGAACAAACTTACTGGAGCAAATTGTGTAAAACAATTCGTGTGTATCTTCGAAGTATTAATAAAGTTGACCATCTCACTATTGATCAGTTACATACTATAGGGGCAGAAAGAGGAATAATGATAAGTAGTGTTAGTCTTGGCTAGTTAAGGAATTGGAGGGAAAGATACTTTACTAGTAACAGAATCTGTTGTAGGCCATTATGCCATTATGTTAGGATGCAGTTACACCGCTCTTGTATGAAGGAGAGAACTTCTGTAATAAGGCATTCCAAGAATCAATTACAGAATACATTTCTCTCTTTTACTCTTCTATTCTCTTCTCATCTCATCTTTTTTCTCTGTTTTGAGTTCCAATCTCTATCTAGAGATTGTATCAGATCTGGTCCATAACAATTTGATATCAGAGCTAAGTTGTGTGAGGGATTAGCTTTCTTTTTGGATTCGAAACATCGTGAAGGTGACTAGATCTGGAGCAGTTACTCAGGAATCAAGGATCTCTAATTTAGAGGAAGTTATTAAGGCTTTGCAAGAGGAAACTAGAAGGAATAAGGAGGAATTGACAGAAGAAATTAAGCAAAGTGTGCAACAAGGAGTTCAACAAGGTATAATTGATACCAGAAATGTTCTTCTAGAAGAATTGTGATCCAAAATTGGGGGAAATCTACTTGAAAAAAGCAGAGGAATGCATCAGGGTGACAATAAGGAAGCTGGTGCCTCTGTTGCTACTATTGGGGGAAGGAAAATTCTTCCCACATCAAAGGAGAACAATAATGTAACTCAAAAAGGTGATAACAATAGCTCTGGATCTGCAACTGATGTGAAAGGTATGTCCAAGATTTTACCCAAAGTTAAATTGATTACTTTTAATGGCAAAGAACCTAGGGCTTGGCTAAGGAAATGTACTAAGTATTTTGAGATGTATGGGGTTCCCAAGGAAGGGAATAGCAAGTTTATTCTTAATAGAAAGAGTTGATGCACATCATAATTGGGGTAAGGGTGATGGAGGTCATTCTTAGAGAAGAATTTGAGAGGGAATTGTGTTGCAGGTGTGGGGATGAAGGATTAGGGGATGTAGTTGATGAATTTATGAGATTAAGGCCTGAAGGCGCTCTTGAAGAGTATTAAGGTAGATTTGAAGATGGAGAATCAGGTTGGAAAGAGTTATGCCTAACCTAGGGGAAGCTTTTTTTTTTTTTTTAAGCATTATTAGTGGATTAAGGAATGACATTAGACCCATGGTTAAAATGATGAAACCAGTTAATCTTTCTCAAGCTATTGAGGCTGCAAGATTGCAAAAACAACTCATAAATTCTACCAAGAAACCCACTCCTTACTCTAGACCCTACCAAGCTAATTTCAGATCTAACACTTTCTCACCTTCAGCACCTCTCACCTATAAATTTAATCAACCTTCTCAAAGTTATCCCTGTAACTAAGACTAATTCCATCAATTCTATGCAAAAAACCTTACCTACTACCAATCAATCTTCTATAAATCAGCCCTGTCACTAAGACTAATTCCATCAATTCCATTAATCCAAATTCAATTAAGCAACCCAGGCCCTGCTTTAAGTGTGGAGAAAATACAACCTTAGCCATCAATGTAAACATATAACATTAATGTCCTTGCAAGTGACTAAGAAGGAAAGAGAAATTTTCCTATTGCAGGGAAATGAAGAAGAGGAGGAAGAATGGCATAATGCAATGGAGGGAGATGTACCTGACAATAATAAGGCAATAACTCTTTCAGTTCATGCTTTGGAGGGAATTCAAAGGGCTGAAATTATTAGGGTTATTGGCAAGTTTCAAAACAGGGAATTTGCCTAATTCTGGAGGACAGTGGAAGTACCCATAGCTTCTTAGATACCAAAGTAGCTAGGGAATTGAAAGTTCCATTTGTAGAAGTAACTTCAATTTTTGTTAAGGTAGCAGATGGTAGAAAAATTGCTAGTACTTGTATTTGCCTGCATTTAGCTAAAAGATTCATCAATATCCTTTCAGCTTTGACTTCAGATTGTTAGACATGGGCAATTTTGATATGATCCCTAGAGTTGATTGGCTTAAACACTTTAATCCCATTTTATTTGATTTCTAGTATTCTAAAATCAGTTTCAAAAAGGATAGGAAGGAGATAATATTGCAGGGAGTTAGTGATATGGGGTTTCAATCCAAGCTACTGAATTGTTTAAGTTATCAGCAGCTCTTACAAAAGCAAGGGAAGGATTTTTAAACTCCTTTATTCTGTGTGGAAGTGTCTTGATCACCTTCAACTGCATTTCAAATTACTGTAGTCTGTAATATTGTTTCAAATGCTCCTGATACTAATTCAGTTGAATTAAAGAATCTATTAAATAAGTATCAGTGTATTTTTGGAGATGAAAAGACCTTACCACTAATTAGAAGTCACAATCATTCTATTCCCTTTGTACCAATAGCAGAACCTATGAATATTAGGCCCTATAGGTACCCTCATTTTCAGAAAGCAGAAATAGAGAAATTGGGGAACGAAACGTTACAAAATGAGGTCATACAACCCAACACCAGTCCTTATTCTTCTCCAACACTTCTTGTCATGGAAAAGGATGGCTCTTGGAGGTTTTGCATTGATTATAGAAAGTTAAAGGACCTCACTATTAAAGATAAGTTCCCAATTCCAATAATTGATGATTCTTTAAATGAGCTTCATGGTGATTTAATCTTTTCTAAGATTGATTTAAAGGCAGGTTACCACCAAATCAGGATGAGTCCACCTGATATTCATAAAACAACCTTTAGGATGCATCATGGGCATTATGAATTTACTGTTCTGCCCTTTGGGCTAACAAATGCCCTTGTCACTTTTCACGCTCTCATGAATCACATATTTCAACCCTATTTGAGGAAGTTTGTGCCAGTATTCTTTGATAATATCCTCATATATAGCTCATCACGGGAACAACATTTGCAACACTTGGAATTAGTGTTTGAAGTGTTGAAACAACAACGGCTGTATGCCACTTTTGTACAGTTAAATAATAATCTGCAGCAAAGAGGTATCTTAAGTTGTTGGAACTGGATTATAAAATGCTATATAGGAAGGGTATTAAAAGTAAGGTGGCAGATGCTTTATCCAGGAGGTCTATTGATGTGGGTACCCACTTTTATTCTATGTATTAAGTGGTAATTCTTACTTGGATGCAAAAGTTAATTGCTATTTATGGGAGAGCCTCTGATTTAATTAAGAGGCTGTCATTGGATAAGGATGTTGTTTCTGGATATTAGGTTAAAAATGGGATTCTGGATTACAGAGACAAAATGTATGTGAGTTAAAACCAATTTAAGGCATGGTCCATTTAAAGCCCACTAATTTGAGGTCTTGGTTGCCTATGGCAAAATGGTGGTACAATTCATCTTCTCACAATGCTATTCAAATGACTCCATTTGATGCATTGTATGGGTATGCTCCTTCCACATTTCATGAAGATTCTTCAGTTGATTCATCGGTACGGGCTATAAGGAAGTTATTAAAAGAGAGGCAGCAGCTTAAGCATCTATTGAAAGAGAATTGACAAGTGGCCTAGCACAGAATGACATAGCAGGCTGACAAAAGGAGGACTGAGAGGGAGTTTGGTGTTGGGGATTAGGTTCATTTCGATTTAATTAGGAATGAATTTATCATCCAAAGGATACAAGGGAAACATACCTGGTCCCAAAATAAAGGTCTTGTCAGTCTGTGAGAGAGAGTTGTTGGCCATTACTTTTGCTGTCTCTAAGTATAGACATTACTTGGAGCAAGGTCCATTTTTTATTAAGACTGACCGTGAGAGTATCAAGCACTTGATGGAGCAAATATTGCATACCAACTTGCAATTAAGGGGTGTTTCTAAATTATTAGGGCTGCAATACAAGATTTTGTATAGAAAGGGTGTAGATAACAAAGTTGCTGATGCTTTGTCTTGAAAACCTGCAGTAGCAGATGCTGAATTACACTCTTCATGCCTTATTGCAGTCTACTTGGATGACTCAATTGTCTCACAATTATGATGGGATCCTAAAGTAGCAGAATTAATATCTCATCTTTCAATAGATGAGCAGGCTCATCCTAGGTACTCCTCTTACTTTATAAGGATAAGATATATAGGGAGTAATAGGAATTTAAAAGAGCATTTACTGGATCTTTATCACAATTCTCACTTTGGTGGACACTCCGAAATTAATGCCACTTTTGTACAGTTAAATAATAATCTGCAGCGAAGAAGTATCTCAAGTTGTTGGAACTGGATTATAAAATACCATATAGGAAGGGTATTAAAAATAAGGGAATAAATTTTAACAATTATCCCTGAACTTATCTAGTTATAATTTTACAGTCCTTCAACGTAAAAATATAACATAAAATATCATCAACTTTCATATTTTATACAATAAAATCTCTCTAACCTCTAATTATCAATTTTTCAGTTAGACGCTGACCGAATAAATTTCAACAACTGTTCCTGAACTTATATAATTGTAACACGACAATCCTTCAACTTTAAAATGTAACATAAAACCCCATAAACTTTTAAATTTTGTACAGTAAAATCTCTTTGACTTTCAATTACTAATTTTTCAGTTAGAAACTGATATGAACAGCTCTCGCATGGTACTTTGTCAATATTTCTCTCTCCTGTCTTATACAAAGTGTAAAATTATTCTCTCTACACGTGAAAAATTATTCTGTTTATGGTTCTTTGTCAACATTTCGCTGGGCTTTACCTTCAGTACCTGCGCGAGGAAACAAATCCATCGCGCTAAGCATTGCTGCTTAGTGGTGCAATAATATAACAAGAAAATAATATACAATAAAAAAAAGAAATGGATCAAAATTTGGATACTCTAGAATTTAATCTAATTTCATATAATACTTCTAGTATTAACTATCCTTTGTTCTAATTTATTCCTCTTCAGAAGCGCCCAATTCTTTCATAATAATTATATTTTAATATCGTTCCAATTCATCTTAATTTTTTTTTTCTGCTAAATAAATAATCTAACTTATTTTAAATATTCTTACTCATTTATTTAATTGCTAATATTTTCAGTTGCTAATATTCTTAACTTATTTCAATAAATTTCACTGCCCAAGTAACCTATGACAGGCTGACTAAACTGGATAATGGGTCGTTGGCACTGGACACCGCAGTGCCTTGGGCCGTCATACCATGGGACTCGGAACGTCAATCACGTATGCAGTCAGAATGGCTAAAAAGCCATGATAAAACATAATCGGGCATAAAAGCCATGAGTGCGGGCATATAGCCATGAGTGTGGGCATAAAGCCATGAATACGGGCATAAAGTCATGAATATAGGTATAAAGCCTTTCGCAGTACTGCTAAAATAATACCCTATTGGCATGCCAATCTATCTAATCTGACACACATGTCTAGGCGATACATGGGCACATAGTACCATTAAGTGTTCATAAGTTTCATTATTTCATTATAGGTTCTAATTATATTTCTAGCATTTTAATCTTTTTCATAATAGAAGCATAAATCTCTAAGTCTAATCTTTACATAATTTATGCATTCATTTATGTTATCCATAATGATCACAATTCAAAATAATGGTTCTCATGCACCATTGTACTCAAAATATTTTCACTTATCCTTTCTCCAATAATGAGAACTAATGTCTCATTCATATATTAATATGGTTCAATTATTCATTCATTATGTCATTCATATTGATCACAATTTATAACAATTGTTTCATTAATTACATTAACTATATTAACCATTCTAATAGTTTTTCTAATTTAGTATATCATTTCCTATATCATTGGGGTTACTATTCACTTGGTCATTTAAGTCAAAGTATTGACTTTTTCATATATAATGGTTACATGAGTTTTAATCACATAGATTTACCACATTTTGATTCCCAAAAGTGTTGGCATTAGTTGCCAATCATTGCTTCTAACCAATGGAGAATAAATTAAAAATTTCAGTTTTGGGTGCTAGAGTTCACTGTTCCATTAGGCACTTCTACAGTGAGAATTTGGCCAAATGTTCTTCATCAAAGTTGTTCCTTATTGTGTCTAGTTATATTTCACTTTTTGAATCACCCCATTTGGAGTTTTCTAGCTCAAGTTATGGCTATTTCACCATAACTGGTCGGATTACTTTTACCCAGAATTTTTGAGCAATTTTGGTTCTGTCAGATTTGGTAGTTCAATTTTGGCTAGCAATTTCATTTAGTTAAGTCCAGAATTTAAGTTTGTGTTCTACATGAAAGTTGTTCTAATTTGCCTAAGCTTTCCATTGATATAAATTTTAGGTCAATTGGACCTTTCTACACTGAGTTATAACCAAATGAATGAACACTGTTCATTTGGTCATTTTGTACAGACATAATTGGTGCTACCCGAATTTGGTCAATTTTTGGGGCATTCTAAGTTTGATTTCTGGGCAAGATTTCTTCATCAAAGTTGTGCCATTATGTGTCTAATTTCATGTCCAATTGGCCTTGTGCTAATTGAATCTACACAACTCAAGTTATAGCTGCCCAAACATGCTGGACTCACATCCAGACCTGTAGGGTACTCAAGGCAGCACACCCAACCTCAAATCCAAAGTTACAATTCACTTCAATTCCTCATTATACTCAACCAAATGGTCACTAATTGACCATTAAAACTTCCATTCACCAACACATGAGCAAATCTCAAATTTGTGTCCCAAACCCTAACTCCAACCATTTCAATTCTTTAAACAATTTACATGCAAGTGTTCTAATCATCAAATCATATTCTATGGCATCAATAGACAGTTATAATTCACTTAAATCATGGAAACCTTATAGAACCTAAGGGCTGTCGAGAATTTAAAGGGACTTTAACATGCCTATTTTTCTTCCAATTTCACATTTTTTAGCTTAAATTGATGTTGTAACAAGGAATATAGGAGAAAAATAAACAAAAGTAGCACTAACCTCTTGGATGAATTTCTACCCTTTACTTTCCTTCACTTTCTCCTCTTCTAGTGGATGCCCAAGTCTAGCTCTAGTGGTAAGGACAAAATTTCATGAAGGAAAGTTAGGGTTTTGAGGTGGTTTGATAGAGGTTTGGAAGCTTGGTGAAGCTTTAATGGTGAAACGGGAGTGTGAAGTGGGTTTCACTCTAGTTCTTTCCAAACAAATCCAATTCTTTCCCAAAACCAACCAAAAGGGGAGGGGACCAAAAAAATTTCACTCTAGTTCCTCACTTCTATTATGAAGTTCCCTTTACAATGTGAATAAACCCTTTTTGTTTTTAATGTAAACATATCAGGTCCATTGATTGATGCTATGGTAAAAGTTGTACATTCAAGACCTAAATTTCGGGTTCAAGCTTTGAAAGTAGTTATTTAATAAAGATGGTGAACTGTAGGAATAGAATTCACCAAATTCAACCTCCTCAGACCCCACTTTATAGGTCATAACGGCATACAAAAAGTGCATAATGTAATCTCAAATGCATACAATGATTGAGGATCATATAAGGTGAACTTTTATTCAGAGATCCAAAAAAGCTTCAAATTTTTCCTCTCATTATCATTATCAATATCAATATCATTATCATTATTTTTTGGGAGAAGGGTGGGGTGGCGGGGAGAGGGGGTGGTGTTGAGAAGGGAAATGAAAAATGAAGGTCCCAACCTTGGTATTAAAAGGAATGCTTTCACCAAAATATGATCATTACCTGAAGGAAGGTGCTCGATGGAAATAATTCCACCCCCAATCTAGGCAACTATTTTAACAATCCAATCACCACTTTTAAGTTCAATTGGGATTTTAGAAAGTTCTCCTCCCCTTGGTCTCGAAACCTCTTCAACATCTGGAAGGAATTGACTTACTAATTATCCTATAAAAAGAGAAGCAAGAGTGAGAATTGATTTTTTTTTTTTTTTTTTTTTTTTACAGTTGCCACTTTAATAAGAGAAACAACTATAACATAAATAAAGAGAGGACTCCTAAAGGTCTAGAAATAACAGGTAAAATTGTCTTTGGTAGAGTCATTGATACACATTATTTCTGAGGCATATTCATCCACATATAAAAATCATTTATTAGATAACAAAATTTTTTCCAAATTTACAAGATATTACTTTTAGTCTCCACACTTCCAAATTTTCCATTTTAGTCTCAATGAAAATGCAGAGAATTAGACAACTTAATTTAAGCTTTATGTTCAGCCATTAACTTCCTAATTGATTTGCAATATAGGATAAGTGCTAAATTTCCACTTTTCTTAACAGCATTTAACTATAAAAACCTGATACATCCTATAAATTCAACCCCCAAATCCATCAAACACAAAAGCGCATAAAAGATTCTATCTCAAGCCAAAGCCAACAGCACAGTATATAGCCATAGCAAAATCTAAATCTTATTGCTAAAAGAACCAGGGGATAAAAGAAGGGGAAGAAAGAACAATAAGAACAGGAATAATTTGAAGTGTCAGAACATATCTGTTCATCATAATATCATAGTAGTGGCAACTTAAGAAACAAAAAATAAAATAAATTATGCAGGAACTAAGATAGAACTTGGAGTTGGACAATTGAAATAAAATGAAAGAATACAACAAAAAGAATGATCACTTCACACCAAATATTTAGCATACAAATAATTATTGGAAGAAGATAGTTATGCCATCAATTTAAAGCATCAAAACATTGTCAACAAAAAAAGCTATAGTAATATTAAAATAGATCAAACTAAGAGAAGGCAAAGGAGGATGAGGGGCAGACTAACCAACTAACAGCTCCAAAAAAGAAATATTTACCTAAACGACTCCTATATTGTTGCTTACTTGTTGCTACCGACTCAGAAACATCATTTTCTACAGGCGTTATAATTTGCACAACATCTCCATCCATGCCCTTGAATCAATCTTTTGAACATATTAAATAAGTTTTGCAAAATATTTTAATGGCAGATCACAGGCAATGCTAACTCTAAGCCAATGTTCCTTGAGTAAAAAAGATATTACCATTGCACCTCCACCAAGCAATAATTGCACGTGCACCTCCACCAAGTCCCTTCTGTTTCAGAAAAACAGTAATAATTGAAGATTGAAGTTTAGCAACATAACATGTAAAAAGATAAGCGCCCTTAGTGAATTAATATCCATCACCATCATCTTCAAATAATACACCTTTCGCTTGCCCTATAATTAAGAAATAGTTCAGACATCACCTTGCTGGCTGAACAACATAGAATCATGCACTTGCACAAAGAGAGAGAGAGAGAGAGAGAGAGAGAGAGAGAGAGAACTAAAGTAGAAATATTATGTTTCCTTTCTTTCTAGTAAAAATTACTAGAGGACGAGGTTCAAGCCCTCAACATGAGCAAAACTACAACTAGGCAGTCCAATGTGCACAAGACTACCAAAGTTGAATGGACACACTAGCTAGAATCTTCTACATCCTAATCAGTTCATAATATATAAGCCTACGCAAGGGTTCTTACATATAATCCCTACTTCTACTGTATAGTCAAATGCCAATAAATATTTTATTTTTGGAAAAATTACTAAAATATCCTTGACATTTATCAATATTTACCTATGAAGCACGGAAACGGCACTGGGTCATGTTTCCTGGTGTCAAAAACGTTTTTGATGAGGAAACGACCTGACACGGCTGGGAAACATTTCCAGGCCATTTTCGAAAATATTAAAAATTGAAAACGCGTTTCTGACAATGAAAACGCATTTCTTTAAAGAAAATTAAAAAAAAAGGAAAATGGGTAGGTTAAAATCGTAAACAGATTGCACCACTTCACATTCATAATCAAGATCAACAGAAAAAGAAGAAGAAGAAAAAGAAGAAGAAGGGGAGGATTAGACCTTCAACGGCAGCATCGCAGGTAAGGATCGCATCTTCCTTTCTCTTCTTTTCTCTCTGGTCTGTCCTATTCATTCTTTGATTTGCCCTATCCATCCTCATCAATAGAAGAAGAAGAAGAAAAAAAAGCAGAAGGGAAGGAACGACAATTTTAATTACAACTTTCATAAATTAATTACAATTTTATTCCATTAATTAATCATAAATTTATCACATTTAATATCAATTTTTTTCTCTAAATGTATATTCCATAATTAGATTTTTCTCAAACCAAATTTGAGGAGTTATCATAAATATTATTTTTTTTAAAAGGAAGATAAAAAAAATTCTCTCAAATTCACTAAAAATTTTCAAGATTTGCCATATTTTTATAATCAAAGTTTTGAAGGAAATTAAGGACAAATGTCAATATATTTTTGAAGTTATTTTTAAAATTATAAAATTTCAAGTTTAAATTCTAATTAATGATATATAAAAATAATTCCAACATTCAAATTTTGTATTTTATGTTAATATATTTTATATTTTTGTAATAATTTATATATAATGTGTTTAATATAATTTATTGTAATGTATCGTTATATTATATAATAAAATTTTTCATAATAATTTTTATAGTCAATTTATTCAATTCTATTATTTAATTCTTTAATCTTTTAATATATAATTTACATTGTGCTTTAGTCCTTAGTATATAATTTGTTTAAATAATTTGTAAATGATATGAAATTGCATTTTCTTTTTGTCACTTTGATAGGACAATATTTGAATGGATTCTTTGAACTCTAATTCTACCCAAGCAAATAGCACTAGTGCCACTTCTTCGAAAACTAGGAAGGAAGAATTTAATCCTTTGTGGAGATATGTAACTAAACTTGAGAAAACTGGAGAAGGAGGGTGTAATTGTAAATGGATATGTAATTTTTGTGGAGAAGAAAAGCAAGGGACTTATACTAGAGTGAGGGCTTATTTATTGAAAATCACTGGAAAAGGGATTGGTGTGTGTAAAAAAGTGATGAATGATAGTATTTCTGAAATGAGGAAACAGAAGGATGAGGCAACAAACAGAATTACCAATTCACAATCTAGGCAAGTTCCTTTGCCTATTAGTACAACTTCTGTTTCTTCATTGAATATAACTGAATCAAGTATTTCAGCAGTTTTGAAGAAAAGAAGAGTTAATGATTCTCCTCTTGGTAAAACTTTTGACTTGTAAACTAGAGCTCAATTAGATGCAGAGATTGCTAGAATGTTCTACACTGAGGGTCTGCCTTTTAATTTTGCTAGAAACCCTTATCATGTAAGTTCTTATTCTTTTGCTGCTAATCATGCTTTGGGTGGTTATGTGCCGCTTGGTTATAACAAATTGAGAACCACATTACTTCATCAAGAAAAAGCAAATGTAGAGAGGTTGCTTGAACCAATTAAAAGCACTTGATTAGAAAAGGGTGTTAGTATTGTGAGTGATGGATGGAGTGATCCCCAGAGGAGGCCTTTGATTAATTTTATGGTTGTTTCTGAGTCTGACCCCATGTTTATCAAATCTGTAGATTATTTTGGTGAAGTGAAAGACAAGCAATTTATTGCTAATTTGCTAAAAGAAGTAATTGATGAGGTGGGTCATCAAAAAGCGGTACAAGTCATTATTGATAATGCTTCAAATTGTAAAGGTGCTTGAGAAATCATTGAGGGAATGTTTTCACACATTTATTAGACACTTTGTGTTGTGCACACTCTTAATCTTGCTTTGAAGAATATATGTGCAGCAAAAAATTTGGAAACTAATCAAGAAACTTATGATGTGTGTCACTCGATCATTGAAATCCATGGGGATGCTTTGTAAATCAAGAATTTTATAATGAATCATTCCATGAGGCTTGCAATATATAATCGGTTTATCCCTTTGAAATTGCTTTCAGTTGCTGACACTCATTTTGCTTCTATTGTTGTGATGCTTAAAAGATTTAAACTCATTAGGCGTGCTTTAGAAGCAATGGTTATGAGTGATCAATGGGCACAATACCGAGAAGATGACCAAGGCAAAGCTAGATTTGTTCATGATAAAGTAGTGGATGAGGATTGGTGGGAAAATGTTGATTACATCCTTACTTTTACTGGGCCCATTTGTGATATGATCAGAGTTTGTGACACAGAAAAACCATGCCTTCATTTGGTTTATGAGTTGTGGGATTCTATGATTGAAAAGGTAAAGAAAGTTATTTTTGATCATGAAAGAAAGCAAGCAAGCAGATGGGTTTTCTCCTTTCTATTATGTGGTTCATCAAATTCTTGTTGATCGTTGGGCAGAGAGCAACACTCACCTTCTTTGTTTGGCTCATTCATTAAATCCAAGGTAAATTTCTAAGTTACATACTCATCTTCTTGTTATAATTTTTTTCCCTAAATTTATTTTCTTATTTTTGAAGATTTTATAGTGAAAAATGGCTTCAAGAAGGAGAAGGTAGAGTGCTTCTTTATATGGACGGAAAAGTATCAACTGAAAGAATTAAATGCTTTAGGAGGATTTTTTCTGATGAAGATGAGCAAATTAGAGTAAATGATGAATTTGTAAATTTTTCTTTAAGAAGTGGGCCTTTTGCAGATCCTGATTCTATTGGAAGTATGTATGCTACAGATCCCAGGAAGTGGTGGGCATGTTTTGGTTCCAATGCACCTTTACTTCAAAGGTTAGCTTTTAAAGTGCTTTGACAACCTACTTCCTCCTCTTGTTATAAAATAAATTGGAGTATTTATTCCTTTATTCATTCATGTAGAATGAATAAATTAACTCCAAAATGTGCAGAGGACTTAGTTTTTATCCATAATAATCTTCGTCTTCTGTCGAGAAACTCTTCCCAATATTATGATGAGAAGACAAGATTGTGAGATGTTGGTGGTGATCAATTTGGGAGTATGGAAGATGTGGGAGTTCTTGAATTTGCCAGCCTTTCATTGGATGAACCAGAGTTGAGAGTCTGTTTTTTTTTATGAAAATACAACTACAAGCATGGAGAAGGAGAAAGACAGTGAAGTAGAGGAATATCATAAATTTCATTATCTTTTCTTTTTTAAACTTTTGAATATGTTTAAGTTAATGTTTATTTCTTATAAGTATGAAAATTCTAAATATGTATCTTTATGGTTGAATTTGAATGTTGATTTGGACTTTATTTATTATTGAACATATTTGATGATATATATATAATAAATATACCCCTAAATTTTTTATATTTATGAGTTTCCCCACATTTCCATTTCTTGTATTTTTTAAAATGCCGTTTTCGCGTTTCCCCATGTCCGCATTTCTGTTTCCGTGCTACATAGATATTCAAACCTATCTTCTTTAAAATTGAATTAAATAGTCCTCAATGTTTTAATTTCATAACACTTTAGTCTTTCACTTAAAATATCATATACTTTATGTAACACCCTCACTGTAGCAATTCCGTGCATTTTACTGTTCCGGTGACCGGTGTTGATCCGGACAGCTAGAACGTCTGGAAAAAAATATTTAGACTAAAGTGAGAAGTCATAAATAACTCAAATAATAATAAAAAAAATTTAGAAAAAATTTTACAAATAAAATACAATCAAGTTAAATGAACTGGTGCCCTAGCGATGGGTAACCCAGTGGGAAGTTGCGGTCCTCGCAGCTAGAAGCCCTAAACCCGGGAGAAAATTCGTGAAATAATTTTTGAGACTCCAGAGAAGAGTCATTAAGGTTTCTATGGCATTAGAATGCCAAGAAAATATTTAGAAAAATTTTTCAATCGATACAGATGATTTTGGCTCAATAAGCCAAATGGAGGGCATTTTGGTCATTTCGTCTTTGGAGATGATTTTTGACCGACTTGTCCGGTTAAGTAAATAATTATTATGACATAAAATGTGAATAAATATTGCTAAAAATTTAATTGAAAATGAGTAGAAAAGAAAAGGAAAGAAAAATGAAAGAAATTGGGAATTATGACATCACATGATGTCACTAAAGCACTCCCACCCAATCACATTTTGACACCTCATTATACACCCAATCAAAGGAGTTAAATGGGCTGAAAAATCAAAAGGAATTCTGCTCACTTCTTCCTCATTCTAGCCGTAACACACCCTCTCCCTCCCTTCCACCATTAACAAATTTCACCCAAGCTTCATCTCACCTACCAAATCACCTCAAAAGCCCATCTTCCCTTCACAAAAACTTGTTATTACCACTAGAGCAAGCTTAGGGCAGCAATTAGAAGAAGAAAAAGTGAGGTTTACCAAGCTTAGAAGTGAAGCTCCAAAGAGGTTAGTGCACTAACCATACCCTTTATCTTTCCTAAGCATGAAAAGCATGCTTGATTAAGTTAAAATGGCATGAAAAGAAAAGAAAACTTGGAATATGTTGAAGTTTCAATTTGTGACAGCCCTAGGAAGTAAATGAATTTGATGGTTTTGATGATTTTGTTTTAGTTAGTAAAGATGATTAATGAAGTTTAAGGCATTAGAAATCAAATTGCATGGATGTATGATTGAGATTGAAATTATAAGTTAGGGTATTGACCTAATTTAGTTTCTGTATTATTGCTTGGAATTTGATGATGTTGAGATGATTTAATGACCATTAGAAGTGCCAAATATGTCAAATGAATTTGGGAGTATTGATTCTTATGCAGGAAATTCGGACCTTTGAGTCCAATGTATTGTTTGAGCCATAAATGGAGTTGTATAGGTTCAATTGGTGCAAGGCCAATTGGACATGAAACTAGACACATAATGGCACAATTTTGGTGAAGAAATCCTGCCCAGAAAACCAAACCAAGTTAACTTAAAAATTGTCCTAATCCGGGTGACTTGCATTCTGCCTTGGCAAAATGACCAAATGAACAGTGTTTATTCATTTGGTCATAACTTAGTGTAGAAAGGTCCAATTGACCTGAAATGTTACCAGCAGATAGCTGAGACATAGCCCAACAACTTTTATGAAGAACACAAATCCAAATTCTGACCATAACCTAGTCAAATTTCCAACCAAACTTAGGTCACCAAATCTGCAGAACCAAATTGCCCAGAAATTCTGGGTACAAGTCAATCCGGCCAATTATGGCAAAATGGCCATAAATTGAGCTACAAAACTCCAAATGGATTGATTCAAAAAGAAATAAAACTAGACACAATAAGGAACAACTTTCATGAAGATAATTTTATCAAATTCTTACCGTATAAATGACTAATGGAACAGAAACTTAGAGTATGAAATTTGAAAATTTTGAATAACATAAGATAAGCTTTGAAATGGAATTGGAAATCAATACCAACAAAAATAAAATGCAAAATGTGGTATCTTGGAGAATTTAGATTCAATAAATTTATTATGTATTAAAAAGTCAATAATTTGAGTAAATAGTAACGTGAATAGTAGTACAAAGACACAAAGTGTAAGAACTAAATTGGTAGTGGAAATTAAGGTATGAAATTTGGAATCCATGAAATGTTCATGGATTACTTGGAATAGAAATAGTAATTTACATAAATGACTTAATGAACATTTAAGTTATGTAAATATATAATTAAGATTTGTATTCCCATTACTAGTAGGTCTAATAAAACATGAGTGATACCACTTGAATATGAAATGAAATTAACCTAGATGGATTGTTGAGACTTACACTCATGACACCAATGGAGTTCATAATATATTAGCAATATAACTTGAAGTATGGAATGTACTTTACATGAATATATTGTTGAATGAATAAATGTGATAAAAGTGCCATTTGGGATTTAAGTTCCCATCAAGAGAGAAAGGAAAAATGTTTTGAATACAATGGTACATGTGAACCATTGTTTAAAATTGTGATCAATATGAATAACATAATGAATGAATAAATGAACCATATTAATGTATGAATGAGACACTAGTTCTCATTATTGTAGAAAGGAAAAGTACTTTGAGTACAATGGTATAAAGGAATAATTAATGTGAATTATGATCATATATATGATCAAATTAATGTATAAATTATAATTGAAATTTATCATGAAATAATGAAGTCATAAAACATAATATATTAATATTTAATGATATTATGTGCCCTTGTATTACCTAGACATGTGTGTCAGATTGGATAGTTTGGCATGCCAATAGGGTATTATTTTAGCAGTACTACGAAAGGCTTTATGCCTGTATTCATGGCTTTATGCCCGTATTAATGGCTTTACGCCCGCATTCATAGCTTTATGCCAACATTCATGGCTTTTATGCCCGATTATGTGTTATCATGGCTTTTTAGCTATACTGACTGCATACGTGGTTGACGTTTTGCATCCTATGGTATGACGGCCTGATGCAACGCGTGTCCAAAGTGCCAACGACGTTATCCATTTAGTCACCGTCGAGGTTACTTGGGCATCTAATTTATTAAAATAAGTTATGAATATTAGCAATTAAAAATG